>NW_010410247.1:0-1166 GCF_000710305.1 Buceros rhinoceros silvestris | reverse complement strand
CCCCCACGGCCCCCGCAGCTGCCTCCACACGGAGAGGAAACACGATTTTCTGGTGTGTACGGAGCAGGACAGGTCGGACGTGCTCCGCAGGCACCACGGCAGAGGTGAAGCTGCCATCCGCACAGGGAGAGAACGTTTCTCACCCCTTCCCTCACGAGTCTTCGCTGTCAGCCTCACCGCTGGCGGTTTGCTGGGAGCCTGCAGACCCCGTGAGGGCAGCTGGGGACTCCCGGACGCCGCAGGGCAACCTTGGTCACCACAGTGACCTCTGCACAGCGCAAGTTCTGTTCTTGGCCAGCAAAACGGCACCTCGGCAGCACTTGGAAGAAACCTGCCCTTGGGTGCCGCCCCTTCCCCAGCCCCCTCCCCAGCCCCATCAGGGGTTTCCAGGGACAGAAACATTCATTACTCAGACACGGACGGTGCAGAAGGTGGAACAGGCATTCCCCGCCTCCCCGGACAGCTGGGACAAAGCTGCTCTGCTCCAAGCACGACGACCTGCCGCCTTCCTCCTCCTTAGTGACCCTCTTGTGATCAGACCACGTGTGGTACATGCCCAGTTCTGCAGGGACAGACAGACAAGCCACCGCTGTGTCCATCCACCGTGTGCAGCTGCCAACATGCAGCAGCAAGTGTGAAACCCTCCTGACCGTCACCTCGCTGACATCGGCCTGTTGGAGCAAATGAAAGCCCGCGGCTCGAGCCCAGAGCCTCCCTTGCTGGCTGTCCAAGGTGTCTGTGGTGTTCACCATGGGCAGGAGGACAGTGGCCGCGGGAGTAACGGTGATGGAGACACCCCAGACCTGCCCCTCAGCACTGCCTGTGCTCAGGTGGAGAGTGCTTACGTGAGTGACTTTCTTCGGGCTTGTGGGGACGTTAGAGACGTTTGTTCTCTTTCTTCCCTCTTCTTGCTGCACGTGCACCCTCATGGTATGGTGGCACCCTGCCCCGCTCCTGCCATCTCCTCACGCCCTGTTCCTCAGGATCCTGCCTCCCCGGCCAAGCCACCTTCTGTCTCTGCTTCCGCTGAAGAGGATGCTGTGGAGAGGACGAGGGTCATGCAGGGGAGACGCTTTCCTGCCTCCCCGGCCCACGCTCGGGCAGTGCGGGAGCAGGGGCAGTGTTCTGCGGCTGGGCAGCCCCGGGCCGGCTGGCTTTTGGGGGGA
>NW_010410246.1:0-4199 GCF_000710305.1 Buceros rhinoceros silvestris | reverse complement strand
TAGTATTAATTCATAAAACCTGTAGGAGATATAGCTGTCAAGTTTCTAAGTTTTAAGTCTGATGGTGGTTTAGCCCAGTACAATTCCTAAGAACCAAACAGTATTGTCATATCTGTAAAGGTGTTTTTTACTCGTATTATTGCTTAACTTTATGAATCCTTCCAGTGTCTGTGAGATGTGTGAAAACACTGGAAGCAAAGATGTACTTAAGTGCTTGCATGGATGTAGTCTTCAGTGATTTGTACAACTTGAACTTTGTTATTTACTTTGCAAAATAGCAAATACTTATTTAAAACTTTTCATCTGAAATAGCCTTGTATGATTCTTTCCCTCCAGGTTTCATGGTTGTAGTCTATTAAAACAAGAGGCAAAACAAAAACTCTTATATAAGAGTATATCTTACTTAAAACTTTCTCTTGGCTTCAAACTGATTTCTCATACATACTGAATAAACAAGAAATAACAAGATGTTACCAGAAAGAATACACATCTTACTTATTCACCACTGCTTCAGTATCAAAATCATGCCCTGTAGATCTTGAATGTAATACTCATCTGGCTTCAAGTTAATAATAATTAACTCTCCCACTAATTTTGAAATAATGGAAGGCTTTCCTTTATCTGCTGATTAGTATGAAACAAGGAAGGGACTTTGATGTCCTCCCCTTGGAATTGTTGTAATGTTTTAGCTTGAGCCCCCTGACCTGATTTGTAAGGGTTCAAATCAAGAAGGATTAAAATTTTCTTATAACTGAAAAACAGTTCTCTACTGCAAGTTCCTTTTGAGATTCTTCTCTTATCTCCAAGGTCAGGTAAAAACATCAAGGGGTTAGAAATATACTCTGTCTGTGAGATAACTCAAGACAACCTTGTAGTGTTCTCCCACATAAAAGAAGTTCATTCATTTCTTCTTAATTCAAGCAATGTGCTCAGGCTCAGAAGAAAACCGCAGTCAGTCTCCAGCAGCTTTAAAACTCATAGACCTTACCTAATTTTCAAGCTGTTTCAAACATATTTTACTTCTTTCTTTGGTAAGTTTTAACAACAGTACTTTTGCAGGATGCCATTGCTCAGAGTAGCTTTCTCTGCTTGTTTCACATTTGTTAGATTTTCATGCTCTGGTGAGCCATCTGTAAGATCCACTTTCCGTTTTCCTTAAGAAATCAAGGACAATATATTCTACAGATTAATTCCCTGTCTATGCATTGTTCTCACTACATTGGCTGTTAAAGGAACGTTCCCTTTTTGCAGCAGTACACACATGGAAGGAAGGTCTTTGGGTACCTTTCTGTGTTTCACGGACTGACATTTCTAAGAGAGCTCCTAATGAAATCAGTCTGTACACTCTGTTCCTTTTGCACTGTCCTCTTTGTTTTGTCTTTTAATTATTTTTATTTTTTTATCCAAGTGATGTTTCATTTTCCTGTTGTAGGTAAAAATCCTTTTAGTCTGACATAGTGCCTTAAGTAACTACTTTTTGAATATGATTTATTATTATGTCAGTGCTGTTTACATATAAAGAAATACAATATGGTGTTTATTTCCACCGAATGGTTAGGTGAGGTCAGTGGAAAAACCTGCACAGATCACAGTGGTGTTTATCTGCACACGTCTTGCTCCCCGAAATTCTTCGGCAACCTCCTCATTCGTACTACTCAGCCGCACCCCCGTGTGGGCAAATTCTGGATTGTTCTGTTCTCCCTGGTTTTCGAAGAAAGAATAAATCACAGTGAACAGAATCGTCTCGCTGTCCCATCCTGGAATCCTCTAAAACATGGAGAGGATTTTGACAAAGAAAAAAAATATATTTAAGTAGTGTGAATCTCTCAGTACATGTGCTTCATTTCTCCAGGCTGGTGCTGAGGTTCAAAGTTGTTATAAATCCACGAACTATCTAGCACTCTCCATTCAGTAGTTTACCTCAAATCCAGGCCAGAACAAGCCACAGATGATACTAGCTTTTCCCAGATCGAACGCCCAAAGAAATCCTGAGGCATTATTTGCTACTTTTTCTTCCTTTCCCCTGTGGGGGTTTCTGGTTCATAGAAAGGCAAAGCATACACACTCTTCATTGTATTGGAGTGGCCAGTAGCATGTGTGCATTATTGTACCACCAGTTGTCTGTTCCAGAGGATATTGGTTTCTAGAGCTGGATCTTCTGTCCCTTGTGTTCCATGCAAGGCCTTTGCTTCCATGTCCTGGTGCACGCCAGACCCCTGATCTCCTTCAGCCAGCAGGACTGCATGGACTAACACTGCTCGAGAGTCAGGGTCAGGCACAGAGTGGTTACCAACCCAGGTACTACGATGGTGGTGGGAAGCAGACACTGCCCAGTGGAGACCAGAACATTTGAGTGTAGCTCTCTTGGACTGGCAGCACTGGCAGCAGGGCCAGGGGAAGGCAGTTAGGGCTGCACAGCGGGCACGTGGACATTGTAGGGAGCCTCAGGACAAAAGCTGCACTGGTGGCTCAGCCGAGAGATCACTGCCCAGCAGGGATAAGCATGTGCCTACAGCAGCGCATCATGGGTGCTGGGCTAGGAACAGTCATACAGCCCAACCGTGTGGACTTCTCCGGCTGGGGCGGCCCTTACCTGCACTGCCATGGTGCCAAACACGGGATCAGTCACCCCCTCCCTCCCTCCACACCCCTAGACCCTCATGCCTGGTGAGCAAGGAACCTGTCATTTTCTTTAAGATCCCTGGGACTGCAGGGCACAGACGTGAATTTGTCCTTTTCTGTCTTATTACCAGAATTCAACTGCAATGGAAGTGATAAAGACACAACATACGCATTTTAGATGAGCACGTGCTTTAAGAACTTGTAAAGCACTGGACTGCTTAGAACGTTAATAAATAAATCCCATGTTTTGCAAGCTTCTCAGCTTGCTTAGGAGAGTAAAATGCTATAAATTCTGGGCAGTTCTTCTGGGGACACTGAACAAACATTTGAAGAGGTTGGTGCGTCTGGCTTTGCAGATGCTGTCACACAAAGCTGCAGACCATGTGTTTGTCCATTTACAGAGTAAAGGTATGTGTGCTTTCACTAGTATGCTTTGACCCTTACCAGCCAAAGGGGAAGTGGCTGGTGCAGTGATGTACATTACTCCTCGTAATGCTCCATGGAGGAGTTGCCAGGGGCAGGGCATTGTGTGTGTGTATTTCTGCACATGCATGTGTACCTTTGCACAGAAAGAAAACTTGCCTGTCACTCAGTATGCCTGTGTAGCCTAACTCAGAGGAGTCAGAGGTATGAGAACTAGTGTAGGATAATAAACTCAGGAAAGAAAAAAAAAAAAAATTTGAGAAGTTCATTTACCGGGGTAAATGGGCCCTGCTAATCTGACCATATTGCTTCTATTTCTAAGGCAGCTCAGGAATCTCCACATGGCATTTCAGGAATCTCTGCATGGCAATTCAGAAACAGATCTGCAGGGTGGCATTTGCTCCCCTCATCTTTTTTATGGGACATGTGCAGGCAGGTATGAGGGAAAAAACTCGTTTCACGTGTACTGCATTGATCCAGAGGAAAAGAAGAAAACACCTGCAACCTAATGCCTGTATTCTCAGGAAGGACTTTGTTTAATCACAGACAAACACATTCTTGTCTTATATCAGACAAAGTTGTATCTTCTCTAAAATCTCATGTATTATCCATACTTACTATATTGCATCAGAGAAAAACGAGGACTACCATCGAAAAAAAGCAGTGCAGCTGTATCTGAAAGGCCACTCTTCTGCTAGTAAGGGCCTCCCCTCACAGTTTAGAGTTGAACTGTGCCAGCATCTTCTCAAGCTTTATTGCTAGTGCCATATTACCTTTAATCCTTAATTTTCCTGACATGAAGGCCAAGGTTGGCTTAAGTTTACCTAAAAAGAAGAAACAGAACCATTAAAAATTTAATTGGAGACAGGCTGTGCACAGAGAAATGTAACACCACTACAGTAAGACCCAGCAGCTATACTGCTACCAAGTCCTGCTGCAAAAGCAGTGCACAGGTAGGAAACACAGATTTGAGCTGTGCAGAACAGAAGTCCAACAGTTTGACTGGATTCCGTCTGCAGCTACACTCACTGCTAAAGTTTCAATCCCTGGTTAATAAATGCAGTATAAGCTTTGGTGCATTTTCTGTCACAGAATAGAAAAGCACAGAAAAACCCAAGGACTTCTACACTTTCACCTGAGCCACAGAAAGCCAA
>NW_010410245.1:19646-19894 GCF_000710305.1 Buceros rhinoceros silvestris | reverse complement strand
TCTGCTGCGGTTTACGGCGTCACAGACAGAACTCCTTTCCGCCGTTATTCGTTTGCTTTGTTACTACCACTGACCAGTTTTTGAGGGTATGTTATAGGTTTCTCCCTAGAACTGAGTCCTACCGCGCTGGACAATTCATCCCTAACCTGCACGACCAGCACATGTGGTACTACGGCTGTGGCACTGCCACAGACTGTTGCAGGATCAGGGCCAAAAACGGGCTACGGGACCTAGCTTGGCCATTGCAA
>NW_010410245.1:15748-19524 GCF_000710305.1 Buceros rhinoceros silvestris | reverse complement strand
GCCCTGGCTCCGAAGGGAATTTTTTTTTTTTTCAAAATAAAGGCACATTTGTACGTGTTTGGTTTTAACTGTGTGCATAGCTTTAAGACAATGTAAGCAGAAACATCATGCTGGCATGTTAATTATTCTCTAAAAGTTTTCAGTCAAATTGAAAATGTTCTATTACTCCTCAGCATCCTCATTTTTGCATCATATTTTTGTACAGGAAAAAGAAAGAATTAATTTTTTTTCTTAGAAATTAAATGGTGCGTATCTATTCGGAGGTGAGAGGCAGCCTGAGAGACGATCCTTGTGCTGGGCTTCGTGATGCAATGCACGTAGGCTGCAGAGGGCACAACTCCCCACGCTGCCTCTTTCACTGCCTGACTCGAAATGACTCAGGGGGAGGCTAAAGAGAGCCTGCTCCACACAGACGGTTTACACACAGAAATCGAGCATGTGTTAATTTTTAGCAAAATCCCAGCACTGTGGCTGCTGCTGCTAGAAAGCTTGACCATACACACGTTACACGCATGAACACACAGAGCCCTGAACAAAGATTAAGGGATTGTGTTGTATGGGAATGCTTTGGAGTGGCACATGCTGTGACACAGCACTGGCAGGACTGAAGCGCTTATTTTTTTAGTGATAAACAGTGCCATTAAGAAGTAATATGGTCAGCTGCCTGCCATTGTGCAGTGCTGCTTATTTGTCCCACCTTCCTGTCTCCCAGAGGTGCTGCATGGAGGTAAGTGGATATCTGGCAGTGCAGGGAGAAAAACGTGAGACCAATGTTACCACTGGTGTCCTTGTTCTGTGGCCTACTAGGCCCAAAGTGGTAGATCCCAGCCATGCTGCCATGCAATGGAGAGACATCTGCCATTTCATTCTCTTTTGTCCCCTTGACCAAGGAAAAGGCAGTGTGTGCATTTTCATAGCTTCTAAAGATGCATTTTAAGAAGTTAACCAAATACCAGTGTGGATGTGCGCACCCCTTCCTCAGGTGATTGCTCCACACTCATGCCTTCATGATACTTTTCCTGGATGCACAGCATCTGTTTTAAAACACAAATGCTTGTGATTAAAATAGGAACAATGAAGAAACTGGTCTAAGACAGCAAAAAGCTGAAAGTTAAAATGTTTTACAACAGTATCCCAAAGAGCGTTCTAATGATGTGCCAGAGACTGGGGCAAAGGCAGCTTTTATGTTCCCTCTTAGGGAATATAAGGATTGTTAGCAGGTAGAGGTGGTCTTAATTGTACTTGTGCCAAATGGAGCACACATTTCGGGTTTGGGTACTCCAGGAATAACTCTGAAACTATCTAGCACAGAAAGGCTTCAGAAAACGTGAGGCAGGCTGAAACCTTTCCTGGAGGCTGACTGCAAATTTCAGGGCTGGGGCACTGACGGGTTGCAGTTGTACATACCCAGCCACATCACAGCCCAAACCGGAGCACAGAGTAACTGGTCCAGGGAGGAGGAGCCAGAAGAACATCAGAGGATGCTGGTGCTGTGGCTCCTCGAACAGGCAGAGGCACCATTCTTTGTGCAGCTGGCTCTGAAGAAGGCAGACTGATTTCTGGAGAAGGGAACTGCCTCCTCAGCTAAGGTTGCTCTGTTTAGGGGCTTTATAGCCATTCACCTCAAGCAGTTCTGCCTAAAGAATACCTACCTCATGTCATCCTTCCTCAAGGGGCAACACCACAAGGCGTTAAGTGGGGTAAACAGTATTTAATAAGATACACTGTATTTAGATGCCACGTTGCTTTCTTCAGCTGTGATGCTTGGATTCACTAAAGCAGATTTCATTTTTGCAGGTTGTATTTTTCGGTTTTGGAGGTTGAGGGGCAGGCTCCCATTTAGAGATTGTGGCTGCAAAGCAAAGCCGTGGTAGGAACAAAATGAGATCTTCTCAATAGAGCTCAGAAGAGGGGTGAGGTGGGTTTGTTCTTCCAGAAAAAAAAAAAAGGCACAATACACCTAATTTCAGAGATTCAGGAAACAGATCTGTACTCAATCTTTCTACTTTACTTTAGAAGCAAATGCTCTTATTTGACCCAGAGCTTGAATAATAAATATTTATATGGAAACCTTCCTTTTGTAAGTAATTCATTACTTTGGCCTCTGGGAATGGTTTGCTGTGCCTCTGCCTCTTTTTGAGCTGTGCTCTAATCTTCACTGTCACTACAAATTGTTCAGTGAATGAAAAGGGGAGGGCAAAACAGTGAAGAGTGGTTTTTTCCACTTACTCGCTCTGCCTATCCTGAGCCCAGGGAGACTCTCACAGCACAGGTTTTTCTGCTAAGCAGCTAGAGATTCATATAGCGTTATATCTAAGGAGGACCTGGACTATAATCCAACCCTTTTAAATAAGGGACAAGCATGTCTTTCCTCTCTGTGAAGGGTGGTATGTATGCCACATTGATAGCCACATCTATTGACTTAAATGTATTTCAAAATCAGGTCAAGATAGTTCTGTTTAAATTTGGCCAGGCTGTTGGGCATGAACTGGGGAAAGACATACCCAAACTAAGTGTTCATCTTTACCTTCCATTTCAACCACAGGACTTTCCAGAATAACACGAGTCTCAATCCTAAGGTTCCTGCTGGATTTTTACTTTTATGTAAGCAGCAGACAAGATGTTAAAACAGCATTGGGTAGCAACTGCTGTCTTAGACACTTGTGCCAAATACAGGTAACATGACTAGAACTGCAGAGCTCAAAACCCATGGCGAGGGTCAGGATAAGCTGTTGCTACCCGAGGGCACCTCAAGCAAAGGTCATGTTGTTCCAGCCTATGTTGCCAGCACTGATGTCAAAGCTGACATAGATTCCGAAAGGGAAGACACACCATTAGCTACTGAGCACAGAGCACTGCAGGCTGGCCCAGGTGTTCCTGCAGGAGGACACACACAGCCATGCTGCCAACTTTTCCCCAGGGCTTTACACCCTCAGGCCTGCACTGCGTCTCAGCAAGTTATGCACTTCCTTTTGTAAATTCTGGCAGGCATGTTCAAGTGGTGCATATTCCACATACCCCCTCCCCCTTTTAATGCCTTGCCTACCTGCATTCGAGCTCCTGGTGGTTTTCTACTTCCTGTTTCAAGGAGATCTCAGGATGCTAGGTTTTATTTACAGGCATTTCTGGAGCACATTGGTGTACCTTCAGCAGAAGGACTGGAAATGCTTTTATGTAGGTGGAAGCTTTTGTAATAGACCCCCACTTGTACCCCAACAGGCAGCAGGGAGTTGTTGGTAGAGGTCACTGCAGTTATCAGTTTAATAGCATCAGGCTATTGTGTCTGTAGCTGAGTGTTGGCACATGGGAGATTTGTGTGTACATGCAGTGTCTGAGCCTCAGTTCTTTTGACTAAGGGATATTTTGCAGATTCTGGGCATCATCATTGCAGCTCATCAGGATAGCAATTGTGCTTTTCCTATTTTTAATTGGAGAGTGCTCTGTTGACTTGGCATTTAGCCTTTTCAAACAATGTTAACAAAAGGACAAGTCTGGATTTGATATTTTTAACAATCTGTGGAAAGTCATGTCAGACAGCTTCTGTATGAGCTCACCGCAGATTCTGGGCATCATCATTGCAGCTCATCAGGATAGCAATTGTGCTTTTCCTATTTTTAATTGGAGAGTGCTCTGTTGACTTGGCATTTAGCCTTTTCAAACAATGTTAACAAAAGGACAAGTCTGGATTTGATATTTTTAACAATCTGTGGAAAGTCATGTCAGACAGCTTCTGTATGAGCTCACCTGCCAGTTGATATTTTCAACTGTTTGTTCAG
>NW_010410245.1:7290-15644 GCF_000710305.1 Buceros rhinoceros silvestris | reverse complement strand
CAGGTCACAAAGCAATTTGGAGTTGATCTTGTTCTGCTCCCCCATCTTGCCAATGCTGTTGAGAAAGCACATAGCACAGAGGTCTGTGATGCTGCTGAAGGACATCATCAGCTGGTCAGGAGATATCTGTATTGCTATGTACTGTTGGAAGAAGAAAGGAATATTATTTCCCTTTGCCATGTTAGGAAAATTTTGGAAATCCAGGAAGTTATTTGAGTACCTGAACTGCAGTAAAATTAGGTGTATGCCTATCAGTTATGCTTTTGAAATTCACCTGCATGTATTTCATTGCACTTCCAAACTTCCTAAATATTTTTTCTGCAAGTTACAAAAACGAGAAGGTATGAAATAGAACCACATTCCTATGACATACCATTTGGGAATGGACACTGCCATCACAATTCTTTCATGTATTGCAGAATGGTTGTATCTTAATTAAAGATATTAGCAGCACATAAAATTGGGGAAAAAGCAAACAAAAGAGCAGTCAGAGATGCTTTTCACCACTTCTAAAATGCAAGCAGTTTCACCTTGTTCTTAAGTTACCCTGTAGCAAAGATTCTTCTCTGCCAGCTGTCTTGCAAGCTTCAACCCAGCGTGCCCAAATACCTACTGAACGATGGGTTCTGGGTGCTCAGCCCCGGCATGCTGTTGGAAGGAGGACCCTGCGGTAACACCTTTAACCAACTCTGAATTTCAGGTAGAAAGTTTAGGTGCTCCAAGAGCTCAGTGACCTGCAATACTTCCAGGACATCCTTGGAGCCACTGGGCTATCCCTGCCTGTGTGAGTGGGGGCGGGCAATTGCATTGCTGCTGCTCTGCATTCCAGAGGGATTTTGCACCTCACTGGCTCCTGCTGCAGTCTTCCCCACTGAGGTAAATGTGAACTGACACAGCAGAGGTCTAAATCAACATCTCCCTCATTAAACAAAATACAGTCTAATCCTACTTTTGTTCTTGATAGCAGGAAAAATAGAAGAAAGTATCTATGTTAATATTAAAGATCAGCCTGCAATTTTCCCTGCTGCTAATACACAGTGTCAGATCCACACACTGGGGAATCCAGGGATCAGTTCCTTTGGCATCCATCTGGCTTCTGCTCTGTTCTTACCCACGTTTATTAGCAGCGCATCATTGGAACTCAGCAGCAATTAAACCTCTAGGTAAAACAAGCTAGCCTGAGTACCAGGAGTCCTCTGGGTAATTAGTCTTGGCTGTAATTTACAGCCTGTTTGGGGGCAAGCTGCATCAGACCACAGCAGTACAGGATAAACCAAGGAGATCCTGCTGAGGTACCACTTGCTTGGCCCCGTTCTTCCCTGGCTGGACACCCTGTGTTCTCAACTTTGTGCCAAATGTAGGTATATTTATGCCTTTAATAACTACCCCAGAAGCAGATTATTATTTTTTAAAAAATTAAACCAAAGTGTTAATCAGCATTATTTGCTTCTTAGAGCAGTTTGAAAAATTTTGAAACAGTTTTTTGAGGAGAAAAAACTCCTATTCTATTAAAAATAAAACCCAGTATTTTTTCAAATGGTACGATTTCCTGTGAGAGGAAAGCTCTGCATTCCAGCCCACCCTAATCCTTTCCTTATTTCTGTGTTATAACTAAGAGACTTTCCCTTTCCTATTGCCTAGAACTTGCATGTCTCTTTGAAAAATTCTCTTTGTTGTTCCCTGTATATTTCTCCATCCCATTACATATCCCTTCCACACGGCTGCACAAACTTGTTCCAGCTGCATCCCAGCCCTGGCCTCTAGCTTTATATTCAGGAGCTGTTATGCAAGAACCACCAGCTGACACCACTCACCTCCCACCCGAAGAGCAAGTGCTTGTTTGGTAGACTGATAAAAAAATGTTTTTTTTGAAGAGAGATAGAACACATCAGTTTTACATAAGAATTTCATTATATTACTGCATGTGTTGGGGAAAAAAATATCATCTTACTCTCATTTACAGTTAAGCCTGCTTTCTGTGGAGATAAGGCTTATACAAGCCTAAAACATGTTTCTGACTATTCCCCGAGATAACTAACTTTGGTCAGATTTGGCAGAGATTGATTTCCTACATGTTTAATGAGAAGCGTTGATTGCATAGAGCTTCATTACTATTTGTAGAGAAAGGGGAGACCCTTTATCAGACAAAGTCTGCCTGGAAGAAATGCCATAGAACCAGGCTTCTCCAGGTCAACTGACTTTTTAATCAATTTGATGAGAACATCCAACCACGTACAACTGTCTTTTGAAGTCTACAGCCATATAACAACAAATAGAAATATTCTAATTATCAGTGCTGAACTGAGAATTTCTAACTGGTCAAAGAAATGTCAGTACTATTAACCATCCCACCACTGGTGGAATCCAAGGTGCAAGTCCAAAGCAGAACTGTCCGGAAGTCACAGAAACTTTAAAATTTTTCCTCCAAGGACTAGCCGAAATCCTGTTGCAAGTTAAGCTGGCTGCTTCCCACCTTATGCCACTGAAGAAGGGGGAAAAAACCAAATCTCATCTCTTCCATACAGCCTCCTTCTTCAGCCTTCTCTCCTAGAAGAGCCAGATTGTCTGTTGATTCTTATAGACTCTTATTTCTCTAAGATTTTCCCTTTGGTGCATCTCTAATCTGCCTACCTCTCTCTCAAAGTAAAGGGGCTGAGGCTGGACGGAGTACTACTTCTACTTTGTGCACCACAGAAGTGAACTTGCACTGCACCCAAGCATTGTCTTAACTTTATGTTGTAACCGATAATAGCTCTCCAAATCCTTTCCTCTTTAATGAATTATTCTGTGTTTTGTGCAGTTTGACTTATTCAGCTATTGAAAGAAAGCTTCTTGACTTGAGAAGTTCTCTTACTATCTTCTTGAATTCTTACTGTCTCCTGTGAATACAAGCTAGTCTCATCTGCACATCTCGGTTCACCGAGTCACTACTGGAAGTGTTGGCTAGATCAGAGCATAAGACACTACTGTTGGACTGTTTAAAATGTTCCTGATTTTGACAAACTCATGCCAGATGCTCAAAATTTTCTTCTTAGAATGTCTTAAATTATAAAGTTTGTTCTAATATTTTCAGTTGGTTTTTAATTTTTTCTCCGTTTTCCCCCTCTTCTTCCCTTCTCCAGACACTTCCATCTGTGGCAGTTAAGCAGTTGCCAACGGGTTCAGAGATCTGTTGCCATCTGAAGTAGTCTGGAGTGACATTTCAGAGCACTTTGTTTCCATGAAGAGCAAAGATCTGCTCAAGAACCTCAGGTGTCCTGATGTTGCAGAACACTTGGGGGCAGTGTGGGCGGTCGGAAGATTACGTGCTGTAACAGTAAGGCAGTAACCGCCCACGATGGGCAAGGCTTCTTAGGGAACTATATAGCCCTGTGTCATTACACAATAAAGTGCCATTTTTGCATCCTCTATATTAGAGAAAGTGTATAAAACGTCCCCCAACGGCAGAGGTTGGGTGTCCAGTATCACAGCGAGTTGCCACATCCCAATACGTAGAGAAATGTTCGCTAGGGAGCCCTCAGAGTTCTTTCTCTAGGCACCAGAAGATGTTTCTTTCAATATCTTCAAAGCATCTCTCCTGAAGTAAAATAAGAGGCATTTTCTGAAAACACTCATTTGCTAGTACGTATGTAGAAGAGATACTTCATCAAGCTGCTAAACTTCTATAGAGCGTTCACTTAAGTTGCTGCTGCTACAGCAGCTGAGCAGTAGCTCATGTTATAAAGCTTATAGCTTTATAGAGAAGCTTTCACTTTGTCAAATTCATTGACAGTCTTCAGTAAACAACTGATGCAGTGACTAGTGACTTTTCAGGATTAATTAATAAAAGCCTTATAAAACCCTTAATGGCAGTATTTCAGTACTTCCCCTCAGTAGCATATTGCCATGAGTTTTGGCAGGTAAAAACCCCTTAGTTTGGAAATGAATCCAGCAGTCAGATTTTCTCTGGTATTTTGACCAGAAGTAACAGGATGTCACATGGTCATTTTTTGCCAGATGTTCAAGCAAGCTGAATATCTTATTTTTTCTACAGCTGTAACCACTAGGCTACAGGCAAATTGGTGGCAGATAACAAGCGCATGCTCATCAGGACTCTGCAGGGAAGTTAGAGGGTGAGGCTGCTTTCAGTCAGCTAGGTTCTTGAGAGGTATTCACAGAGAGGCCCACATATACTTAGCCACACATATCCAGTGTCTTGACCTGCACAGAATACCATCATACACAAAGCTAGTTTAATGCTTTGAGTGTTTTGAGACCTCAGCAGAGCTAAATTACAGAAAACAAGTATCATAGAATGGTTTGGGTTGGAAGCGACCTTAAAGATCATCTAGTTCCAATCCTCCTGGCCGTGGGCAGGGACACTTTCCACTAGACCAGGTTCCCCAAAGCCCCATCTGACCTGGTCTTGAACACTGCCAGGGATGGGGCATCCACAGCCTCTCTGGGCAACCTGTTCCAGTGCCTCAGCACCCTCACACTAAAGAACTTCTTCCTCACATCTACTCTGAATTTACCCACTTTCAATTTAAAGCCATCACATCTTGTCCTATCACTACATGCCCTTGTAAAAGTTCCCTCCCCATCTTTCCTGCAGGCCCCCTTTAGGTACTGGAAGGCTGCTATAAGGTTTCCCTGGAGCCTCCTCTTCTCCAGGCTGGACAACCCCAACTCTCTCAGCCTGTCCTCATCATGTCCCTGGTCATCCTCATGCCCTCCTCTGGACGTGTTCAGCCTTTCTTACAGTGAGGGCCTTAGAGCTCAACACAGTACTCCAGATGGGGTCTCACAAGAGCAAATAGAGAGGGAGAATCACATCCCTTGACCTGCCAGTTGGTATTTGTATGGAGAGAAGACTCTAAATTCTGGTGAGTCATTAGGTGTGTTAGTTTATAGAGGCCATCACTGAGAAATAGCCCTTTGCATAGGCACAGCTGACTAAATAAGGAAAACATTTGAGCATTTGGACTTACCTGTGCTCATTTGTCCATTGCTTTTGGTAACTGCTGGGTGAGCTCCCTCATGAAAGGCTCTGGAACTTTATGCTTGCTTGTATATGTGTTAAAAATGAATTTAGGTGTCTTTGGATCGCAAGAGGGTTTTCTTTCAGCTCTCTTTGTTCATAGCGTTGTTTCTAACTCACCTGCAAGATACCACACTATGCTAGTAAGGTCCTCAGGAGCCTTTAAATAGTCGCTGGTACCTTGCTGAAGTGCACCTGGAGGGCCGGGAGCGCCTCGGGAGCGGCGGGGCTGCCTGTGCCATCTGCAGGCAGCTGGCTGCTCCTGCGGGCATCAGCAGACAGCTTTCCCAGGGGGAGAGGGGGCTCTCTGCCCTCTGGACATCAGAGCATCCACAATGACACCTCATGTTTGGATACAGCCTGATCCTGAAAACCAGCGGAAAAGCGAGTGTTTCAGGGGCTGTTTGAGAGCGGGAGAGTTATAATGTGCCTCTTTATGCAAGTCTCATAATTATTTAAAAATTTTAGATGAAGGCCTCAGGTGTGAGGTCTGGGACTCATAACAGACAAACCCAGTAGCACATGTTGTGGAGACTTCCCTGAACTGTGACTAAGTCATAAAAGCAGACTTTTGATTTTCCTTTGTGGTGAGCACTGGATTCTACATACTCAGAGGAGGCTTGTTTTCAGCTTGCTCCTTTGTTGTGCGAGTAGTCCTGTTAAGAGTGGATGGAATCTGAGAGACAGGAAACCCACAGGCTTGCTAAAAGGAGAGTGCTCCAGAGTGGAGTATGTGGCAGAGCTGGGATCAAGTTTTCTTTGCTACCTAGTGGAGTATTACTTGAGAGAAATGATTTCGGGCATCATATGGCATTTGGAAGGGAATGGTTGCAGTGAGATCTGTGGGGAAAACACAGTTGAAAATGCTGATGGGGATAAAATGAATGGTTTCTTAATCTCCGTGTTAAAGGTGATGGGTGTGTTTATTCCTGGTAGGTTTTGTGAGGTAAGGGCTTCTCTAGAAACTCCATTTCCCAGCCTGCTGAAGGAGAGCTTTCTGTCTCTTGCCCCAAATGCTTGTACTGGAACAGCGTAATTTGAACACACACTTTTTAAATGGTGATAACCTCCATATGAACATGGATATTTTGATTGTGTGGTGTATGTTAATTTTAAGTCAGTTCCTTCCTTGTAGAATCCTTGCTGTAAAAAGCCAGCAAATAAAGTCAGGAGACTAATTGCTATGTGCCAGTGTTCATCTACAGCCCCTGTTAGTGGATTGCATCTCCTGTATCTGAAGCATACTGAAAAGAATGAAAATCCTGGGGAAGAAAATCCTGAAATAAACTCTGTTTGTACAAAGAGAATTTTCAGGGCATGTCTCCTATGTCGAAACATTAAAAACAAACTCAAGTGACAGATCCATCTGTAAAGAGAGGAACTGCTTTTGTAATAGTGATGAATCTTTTCTTTAGTGATTAGTTGAAAGCAGGTGGCACGATCCAAAGCATTTAGTAACAAATCATACTACTTAATGGTCATTTGGAAAAACTTAGACTGTATTTCCAATGAGCTCCACAACCTATTTTTTCTGCTGGGTACAGCAATGACTCGTTATTTGCAGCTTGCTTACATAACAGGAAAAACATTTCCAAAACAAACTCTTTGTTCTCTGAAGACATCTGATGCAGTTCCCAGAAGCTGAAGCACCAGGTTGGAAACCAGATCCTTAGGCACTGTAGGTGCTCTGGGGAGTGTGCTTTATTTTATAGGAGCCATTTTACCTCTTTTGCCTACAATAATATCTCTGGCAAGTCCTTCTCCCTGCCTGTAGTTACTAGGATGCCTCTGTCAAGGTTTCCATTACATCTCCAAAAGGACGGTGGCACAGTACAATTTCACTTTTTTTCTGTCACCATGGTTGTAATCTTTTTTCCTGATTTACTGTACTAAGTTTTGAATCTCTATCTGTTTGGGTCACCCTAAATCATGTATCTGGCTTTTCCTCTGTAAGCCTGCTCGTCAAATATTTTAGACTTCCGTGTTTTCCCAGCATCATGACTGATGATCATTTAGCCTTCTTAATCTTTCCTTCCCTTAAATTATTTCACTTGTTCCTTCATATTTCTGATATTATTCTCGGAGCTGTTTGTCAGCGGTTTCCTGATTCTGAGGTTCTTAGAACTGGTGAGGTCTCATTTAGGAAAGCTCAATAATGAACTGTTAGTGTACCTGTGTCATTGGGCAGGACTCATGGGAAGAAGGGAGAGCAGCTGAGGCCCTGAGCTGTGGGCCCAGGGCTGTGAGCAGAGCTTGTATATATGTTCCTGTAGCAGGATTTGGGACCTATGTACTGTTAACAAAATATTTTAAAACTTCATAAGGTAGAATATAATAAAATAGTTTTTTCAACAGAAAAAAATCTCTGTATCTAGTAGATCTTAAAACTGAGCGGTGTAATTTCCTGTGAAAATGTTTAGATACCATCAAGTTAAAATTTTAGCATAATGAAGTTTGTTTCTATATTAAAAAAAAAAGAAAAAAGGAGTAAGATGCAGAAGAGCTCGCCATCTGTTTTTAATATTTCCTTTTTTGTTCCATTGCAACATTCTTTCTTGTCTTTTCTGAGAGATGCAAATTTCTTCTCTGAACGTTCAGAGTTTGGTGCAGAACAACTGTTCCTTAGGAAAGTTATTTTCAGTGATTGAAGTTTCTTTTTTCCCAAAGTTCAGCTTATTGAACTCAGCTTTTATTTCCATGATTGACTTTCCCTTGGTCTCGGGGAGATACAGGTAGATGAAAATTGCTGATAAAGCAAGGATTCCCAAAAAGATAAGGAAGCAGTAGGGTCCAAGGCTATCCTGCAAGCAGAAATGGGAGTCACTGTAAAGAAAATAAGAATCTAGTCTCTATGCCTTTCCCTGCCCTTGGGTACAAGTTTGTGTCTTAGTAAACAAAATTCAAAGGTGTGCTCAATGAACAAGCCAGGATGGGTATCAAATCAGGAGCTTCCACTGGCCATGTTTGGCCGGAGTCCAGTTGCTGCTCCTCTGACAGGCCTGGGGGATTCGTGAGCAGGTTTGGTATTTGGGCAGAGCTCTGAGCTCTGAATGTTGTTGCAATTTATTGCTATTATTTGGCTCCCTGTCAGCATGCAGAGTTGAATTAGCCTGGAGGGAGGGATCCAGTTAGAGTCACTTACAACAATCAGTGGAAAGATCATTCCAAGTACAAACAGTCCCATCCAGTTGATACAACCAACAATCAGAAAGGCTGATGGTCTGAATGACTGGTTGAAGATTTCAACCATGACAGATATAGTGGCTCCAGCTGAAAAAGAAGAGCAAAACACAAACCACATATATGTGTTTCCTTAGCTCCTCAGTGCCCCTTG
>NW_010410245.1:4230-7163 GCF_000710305.1 Buceros rhinoceros silvestris | reverse complement strand
AGATCCTTAAAGTGACAGTGGTAGAAAATGGCAGACAGGACGAATAGGTGGCCTCTGCTACGAGGTGAAAGACCTTGATTCCAGAAAGGGACCTCAGCTGTTGATTTAGGACTTCAGCTGTTTATTTAGGTTTCTCTCATACATACTGGAATCCTGTTCCTGGTGCCAGTGGGTCTGTGCATTTCTGTGTTGCACTGATAGCCATTATTAGTGAAGTAATTTATAAAACTAGCTCCCCTTTTGGCTTCTGTGCTCAGTTCCACCTGAAGCATGTTGGGAGCCATAAAGGTTAACTGGTTAAGTTAATGAAGAGATTACTATAATATATGCGGTGATGCCTAGAATCCCGGTTTTAGCTGAGTATTTTAAAAATGGCTCTGAAATTTCTGATTTAAACTCTTTGGAGAAGACGATACTATATTTTAAATTATTTAGATCCTGTGATCAGTAATAAAATTCAAGGTGTCTTTGTAATTTTTCTGTCTCCCACTTGTACATATCTGCCCTTCCTTCCTTAATTTCCAGAAGTTTTTACCATGGGACTAGTCTGCTCTTCCTCTGCCAGTTGTGTCACCAACCAATATGATACAAAATTTTTCCCCTGTGTCACCACTGAGTTACTTACATGGTCCAATTCCATAGAAGATAACGAATAGGAAGATCAAGATAACACTGAAGAAATGCATCCAGAAAAACTGATGCTAGAAGTGAGAAACCAGTGATATCAAACTGTTAGATACATGACATTAGCAGAGCTCTGTATTTTGTGTCACTGACTCCAGTTTTTGTACATATCCTGTGAGGCAAGCCCGGGTGGACTGATGCTGGGTAAGAAGCCAGGAGGCTGTTGCCTCTTTACCTGCAGTGACAGGGTCGTGGTAAGGAGTGCTAGCACAGAACACATCAGTGTGTATCCTCCCCACAGCAGCACCTTCCTTCCAAATCGGTCTATAAGGGTGCTCTGAAAAGCAGAAAACATGGCTCATAAATCCCAGTTCTCAAATGAAATATTTCCTCTCTCTCCATGTATCCCTCACAAAAGACTTATCTGAATAATAGGCAGAAATCAATATAATTTGTGAGTCTTTTAGAATGAATTTGATTAGCTTCTTCAAAGCTAATAAACTGTGTTTATTAGTCAACCCTAGGCTGTTGATAGACAGTTTCCTTTCTTGCGTGCTGGTAATATATCGAATTGTGCACACATACGTATACACACCTAATCCAGAACATCAGAAAATTATTTTACAGAATCAGTCTAAAGACATACAGCCAAGAAAATAATTTGGGAAAAGAGCTGCCTTTTATCCTGCATGTGGTTTTGCAGAAGCAGGAAGATATGACTTAGGTTATGCAAATCTTCCTCAGTTATAAGTAAGGAAAATTGTTGACCAGATTTAATTTTTCCTTCAAACTGAAATCTGAAAAGACTTACACACAGTATAGAGGATAAACATTCACATAACCCAATTCCCAGGGACACGTATGGAATAAGGTATTCTTCAAACTTGGCTGTGCGGAATACTTCAAAAGAATAGAAGTATATCTGAAAAATGCAGAGAGGAAATGCGGCTGTGAAAAACATGTTGCAATTGTGATACATTTCTAAGCTGGTGTAATAACATTGACTGAGAGCGGTTTGTAATGCTGCCTAGAGTTTTCTCTTGTTCTGGGGATAGAGAGAGCACTCAACTGCATTGATGCCACAGAGCTGCAAGGTGGTCATGACAGTCATCAAAATGTAAAGTTGCCAGCGCAAAGATCGCTCTTTTATGATTTCGAAGACACGCAGGGATTTTGTGCTCGTCATTGCCGCCTTTTCCTTCATAATGTCATCGATTTCTGCTTGGTGGTCTCCTTCCCCCCAGAGCTTCCTTATGGCTGTTGGGGAGAGAGAGGGAAGTGCATTATTCTACCAGTGTAGCTCCATGATGAGTGGTTATGTCAAACCCTTCCTTTTGCCTGTCCAGTGGCGTAGGAGGTGGTGGTGGTGCTGTCTGCTTCTGCCATCTGGTTGGGTCTGGGGCAGACAGAAGAATTTCGTCTCTCTTATTGTCAGTATAGCATATCTTTCTAATGTTGAGTTGACTTAACTGTGAACCAAGTAAACATTTAAGTACTTTTTATATAATGAAAAATGAGCTGCCTAAAGAGTTTCCTTTAAAGTAGTGCCCAACAAAGTGGGTAATGTTGGACATGCGAATATATGTATCTATCTTTCTTAACTGATTGAACTAGACTGAGTGAGGCTCCACGTTAATACAGATGTAGTGCCGTAGATACCTCAGCCGTTTTACTTGGAACGGCCTCTGCTCTTCCTCCATGGCACTGCACTGTGCCGCGCAGCTCTGCTGGATTTTGTGTCTTCTACAGGGGCTGTCATTCTAAGATACCCAATGAAGTGAAGTAGGTGAGGAAAGTAGACACTCTACCTTTCCTGCAGGCTTCCTCATTACCCTTCTGTATCAGGAGGTAGGATGGTGAATCAGGGAAAAATGGGAGGGTAACCAGTTGAACCAATGCTGAAAGTCCACTAGATGCTAACAACCATGGCCACAAAGCTTCACTTCCTAAAATCTCCCTGGAAAGTGTATGCGAAACAAAATCATGCTGAAGTAATGGCACGAATGTTCAGGAAGTTTTTCTGAGTGATGTATATTGCTCAATGTAAATTGCTCATTCAGGGGTGCCGTGGAGCAAAAACCTGAATTGATCATTTGGCAAATTTCACAAATGTGGCTATATTTATTTCTGACAAATTTAAAGGAATTATTTGGCATTTTGAAAAACCTTCTAAATATCTTTAGGGTCCAACATAATGTCTAGAGAGCTGGTGAGACTCACTTGACCACTGTTTGACCACAGGATCAAAACAGCTTGCTAAGACTTTTCACGTAAGTATAGTAAATTTTTAAGGGGAAGTCCTCTAGTAG
>NW_010410245.1:0-4148 GCF_000710305.1 Buceros rhinoceros silvestris | reverse complement strand
AGAGTGTGGAAATAAGAAGCAATCAGATTATGAGTAATTAATTTTCTGTCTACAATATTTTAAACTATATGTTTGCCTCAAATATGATCAAAACTTTTTTTCTGGTATAAGCTAAGGCCTGTTTTGGGAAAGATGAGAGGATTTCTCAGTCACTGACTAGGTGAGAGGGTAAGGCTATAGAAAGTTTTCTACACCTTTTAGTGTAACTTGATAGAAAGATTGCAATATTTACCGTAGTCCAATAACTTGTCCTGTGAGTTTTCCCAGTGTCAGAAAAACAGCAACTGTGGAGTTGGTAAATCCACGGAGCTTCTTGGGGGAAATCTCTCCTACATACTGAGGATGTATATTGAGAGCAAAACCTTTAACATAGAAGAGGATAAATGACTGTTAAAATATTTAGAAAAGCTTAATGTTCTGAGCCCATCCTCTCTTGCATTGTTTCCATTCAATCTGGTATTTGGATTACCACTTCTTGCAAAAGAGGTGGTGTCTTTCACCTTTATTAAGTGCCCAGTATATTTGCTTTAAAAACGATACTCCAAGAATGGCAATTCTTGGAGATACAATCCTGGGACAGCAAGGATGCTTGTGCTCCACAGTGGCATGAGCACATACCTGTACCAATGCCGTAGAGAAAGCGACCGACCAGAATCATCTCGAAGGATTTGGCTGTTTTACTGAAGGCCATGAGAAGTGCAGCTACCAACATGATCAGGTTGGTGCACATTTGGCACTTTTTTCTGGCGAAAAAAAAAGAAAAAAGCCCATGAGAATTTAGCATGAAAAGAGAAGCTCTTGTACTCTTTTGACTAATCTTGCTGTGTCAGGAGGCATGCTCTTTTGAGGAACAGCTGAAATAATTTTGCCTTTCAATAGTCAGAGTGATTCTTTAAAATTTCAGAATCCTTTGGATTTTAATTCATTAATATGTTTTAGCTTAGAGTTTAAACAGTTGGAACACTTCATCAGCATTTCCACAGTACAAGTAGGGAAGGAGAACAAGATTTTTAAATAGCTAGATCTCCTCATAAAATGTTTGGTTGTTCCCCAGAAATAACTTGAGCCCATGGCTCCCATTCTGCATGGCTCATACTAAAGTCACTCTTGGCTAAAAGGATGTGATCTGAGATGGCAGAAGGAGGTTTTAGAGGCATATTTCAGAAGATATTTCATATGAATTGTGAGCCGGTATGTTCACAACCCTGATGTCTCGGGCTCAGATCAAAGTCTTCTGCACTCAGCTGTTTTGCCGTGATGCTCGATAGACTGGCGTCCTCTTGTACATGTTAAGCATTCACAGAGATCCTATGTTTAGAAGACTGATTCAGTGATTAGGTTGTCATGTGTCAAATAACCCATGGGAGAAATGCATGATCTTGTTTCCAGTCTTGGGAGACCCTCTGAGTGTGGGCTGAGGCAGTGTCCCACAAGAAATTTCTTGGGGGCACTTACCTGGTAGGAAAGAACACAATTGCAGGCAGGCTAAGGTGGTTTGTTGAGACCCATATGAGGGGCCTCTGGATCAGTGGGTTGTGGAGCAGATCTTTAAGTGGGTCACACCAAGCAGATATGTTTGCCAATTTCTCTGCAAATGAAATTAGTGGTGTTACACACAAGGCACTGAGAACAGACCAGACTAGTGAGGAATCCTTTCTCCACCCAGTGGGAAAAGTAGTTTGGAACTGACTTTCGGTGCAACGGATTGGTGAGAATAGACATGTCTCTTGGAGAGTTTGTTTGGTAATGATTGTATCTTTATAGCATAGTCACAGGCAATTTATTTTTCCATTCTCTTCACCTTTTCATTAGATCTGAATTTTTAATATAATGTCATGACCCCAAAATCTGTGTATTTAAACAGAAAACTGGCTCTTCTTGGACGCTTGGGAGTATCTTCCACACAGGGTTTTCCAGGTGGTTAGAGTAACTGCATATAATGTGTTACAGCACAAGACACACAGCTCCTTTCTTGGGGGTTGTAAAGCTTGGGAGATCTTTATGAGAGTCATAGGGGATCTTGAAGAAAACACGGGGCTGGTACAGTATCCTACTACTCCCAGAGGCAGTGATCTGGTGATGTGATGGTGAATACAGCCTTTACAGAAGCACAGTTCACCGGAGAGGGCAGGTAAACAAGATTGAAGACTGCTTGCTACTTGAAAGAGGGTGGATGTGCTAGCAAACCAAATCATTTGTCTTCAGACTGCTTCGACCAAAAAGGTTTATTTGTTACCTTGGTACTTCCCTGTACATCCTGACTATTGAGCTGTTACAAGAAACACTTACTTCCTGTATTTTGTAGTCAGGTAGCCACAGCAGAGGCTCCCCAGGAATCCTCCTATCCCATAAACAGACACAATGAAGGACCACAACAGCATGATTGTCTCGGGAGGGAGGGGAGACCCATGTCGCTCTATCCAGGTTTCATTAATAAACTTCCTGATGTGCTGAAAAATAAAATGGGATTTAAGGATACTGGATATAAGATTTCTTCATATTATTTGGCTGTCGTACTTCAGATCCAGCCTGTGTTCTAATAATAATCTTATTTTGAGACTAACTTTGTTAGAAAAACAAGTTAGCCAAGATCACATTGCAAAATCTTCAAGTTTGTATCTGTAAGTAAGCTTGCTGGGAAGCACGCTGAAAGCACATTTTCTTGCCTTCCTTTGGAGGCCTGTATACTATGTTGTAAGAACTTATTTAAAACAGAAAATGGCATCCTGTTCTTTAAAGGAGGAAAATATTCTCTAAAAATTTGATGGTGCTGTTAGGCAAAGAAATGGCATATATGCACCAGCTGAATGCTCAGTATGTTTGAGATTCGTGGGAGAATGGAGAGCTCAGGCTTTCTGTATCACGTTTTCAACCTCAGGGAGATGTCTACTCACCACAGAAGGATAGTTGATGACGGAAATGTGGAATCCATATGGGAAACTACCACCAATTCCCAGCACTAAGATCATTTGAAATAATCCCCGGAACTGAACCTGCAAAGAAAAACCAAAATGCTCCATCAGCTTCTTATTAGTCTAGATTTGTGCAGGGCCAGAGTCTCTGAAGCCACCCTTGTCGTTCCCCTTTGTCCACTTCAAATCCCCTTGAATTTAAATATTTTCCCCAAATCTCTCTAATCTACTGCCAAAGTGCAATCATCAGCCACACTGCCATAGCGAAACTATGTACTAGAGTAAGCATGATAGTCCACCACTTTGCTTGCAAGAAGGAAAAGGAGTTTTGTAAGAAGTTCTCGACAGAACGGCTGTCAGTGTATGCCTGCAATATCTGACAGGTTGGCTGGGTAAACCTCTCAGTCCTGGCTGTGGGGAAGAGGGGATCAGTTTCCTTGTCTGCAATCTACAGCAACCTCTGTACCTCAAACCATAATGTTCTGCCACAGCATTAAAAATCAACGGCATTTTATTGTACTCTCTGCTTTTATTTTTGACTGTATTGTATCTTTAAGCATTATAAAGACAAGTTCCTTTTGACCTTCAGCTTTTTCAGAAAGGCATGGACTACAAAGAGAAGAAAAGAGTTTGGAATAGCCTCTGTAATTGCTTTCAAATAAAACTCTTCCTGACTTTGATTTGGGATTTTATTTCTCCTCTCTCAGTATCTTATTTTCTCTATATTTTTCTGCTTCTTAGGTCCATCTTTTCAGAGCTTGTTACTTAATCAGTCCACAGCTGGACTCTAAACTTCATTAAAAATCATGTCTCAAATTTGCTAATTGTCAGAAGCATTCAAACAAATTAGGAAGTCACCCTCTCACTCTTCCTTTTTTTTTTTTTTAATTAAAATCAACAATTTTATTACTTAGAAAGGAAAGCAAAATACCTTCTTGTTGCAGTTGAGAAATAAAGCAAGGAATATTTACCCTTTTTAAGACTATGGAAACTCTTTATGCATGATGTTAATTATCTTTGGATGAAATGAGGAAAGTAATTTATTTTAAAGCTTATGTGATTTCTTAGCCTTTTACGGTACAGTTAACCTAATCATTACTTCAGAAAGGAATCAGAGTGCTTAATATTTAATATTGTTTTCAGTAATTCAGAAGACAAAAGTAAAGTAGCATTGTCAGTGGTGGAACTGCCAGAACTTTTGTTGGGTCTTGTCTTATTTTTATTTTATTTTATTTT
>NW_010410244.1:1822-2516 GCF_000710305.1 Buceros rhinoceros silvestris | reverse complement strand
ACTGGGCGGTACCAGCGCACCAGCTCACCCAGAAAGCCTTGGAAGAGGCTCCAACAGCAGCTGCACTGCTGACGCTTTCGTGCCTCTTGCTGGTGGGATACAGGGGACCGGACGCCCGCAGCATGAGGCGGGAGCAAGGAGGAGCCTCTCACCACCGTTAGGGAACTGCTCTTCTCCTAAGGGCACAGGTTCCAAGTACTCCCAAGTGACAGGTTGCCAGGGAGGAATTTGAGGAGTCGGGAGCGTGAAACCGCTTGAAGGAACAAAGCGGTGAACGAGAGAATTCACGGGTTTGAGACTCGTCTGTCCCAAGGCCTTTTGCGCCCGTTTTCTTTGTTCGTTTTCCGAATGAGCTCCTAGACTAGAGCTCCGCTGAGAGTGTCCATTGTCCTGGAGGAGGGACTGATGCCCACAGAGCATGAGAGTGCTCACTGCCAAGGAGGATTCCTGTGGCTCTGCACGGTCGGCAGGACTGGCTGCGGGCTTTTGACCCCTTGGAGAAGCTCCACAGCAAATAGTCCTCCTCTGTCAGTTCCAAGCCCTGCCTTGAGAGGGGTGGTTTTACAGGGCTTTCTGCAACGGAAAGCTGGCACGTGGGAATCCCATCTCTCCATTTCAGTTGCCAGCCCCAGAAGCTCAAGTTCTCGGCAGAGCGGCTTTTTCCTTCAGCACTACCAGGCGAGCGCAGCGCCTC
>NW_010410244.1:0-1668 GCF_000710305.1 Buceros rhinoceros silvestris | reverse complement strand
ACCTGCGGGTGCCGCCTAAGGCCAGCACCCCTTCACCCTTCAACCGTCCCTCCACGAGCGCCTTCCGAGGCCCCCGGTTCAGCCGGCACAGGGCTGCAGGCAGGGAACGAGGCCCTTGCAGAGCAGGAGAGGAGAGACGGCAAGGGCTCTGGGTTGCACTGCCAGGGAACCTTCGCCTCGTGGCCGTCCCAGCCCCAGCCCTGCAGAGCCAGCCCTCCAGTGCTGAGGGAGCTGGCAGGTGGGCTCCTGGATACCTGAATCAGCTCCAGCTGCTACTTGTTTTCCAGCTCCTCTTCATGCTGCAGCTTCCTCTGCAGCTCATCCTGGGTTTGTCGGTTTGGCTTTTTTTTTTTTTTCAATCTTTTAGAATCCAAACAATTGACCATTTTATATAGAAATCTTCTGTTTCCTTTACTCTTAATTGTAGGGGTAAGGGAGGAAACTACATGCCTTTCTGAAGAAGAGAGATGTGACAAAATAGAAAGGGGATAGTTACCCAATTTCTAGACTAATCTCAGAGTACAGGTAACTTCCATCAGTGCCCCTATTGAGTATAACCTCTCCTAGAGGCAGAGACCATACCACTGCAGCAAATAAAAGATATATTATTTAATTGGGTACATTCTGCAGGCTTGGGCAAAACAAATCCTCACTGAAAAGGGAACAGAATTTATCTCGAGCAGTTATAAAAATACAAGAAAAGGAACAGCAGCAGACACAGGCTAGTTTGTTGCCTGCCTAGAGACTGGCATCGCTGTATCTTGTCTGGACTGTGTAAGCGATGGTCTCTGTCTCAGACAGTTACAGCCTACTTGGGGAAGAGAGAAGGGAAGCAGCAGTACAGAGTCCCAACTGTAAAGGGTGTTTAACCTGGCTTTTTTGGTCCACAGTAACCCAGGAACCCTACAGCCAAGTGAACAATTCTCTGACCCATGCTTTACCCTCAAACCTACCCTTCCTTTTATCCTCTACAACAGGTTTAATACCTAAAGACATCTTAAATATTTGTCTTTTATGTTGCTGATATGAAGCTGAAGAACTATGTATTCTGAGAGACAAATGAAGAATACTCAATCCAAACCCATTCCTGGAGCTGTCTTACTACTGGATATTTGCTTCAACTACATAGACCTGGAAAAAGAAAAAAAAGCACTGTACATCCAATTTAAACATTTCATTGGCTTAGTTAACCATTTGTAAACATGCCTATGGACCAGGTATCCATCCATTCCTGTAACTTCCATGCTTAAATACATTTTTGTGGCAATTATTCATGGCAAAAGGTTTTTGCAAATTAAGAAAAGCATTTCTAGGCCCACAAATGTTGCTCCATGCATCTCCCAAGACCTTCATTTTCTCACAGTCATTGTCTGCTCCATGAAAAGTGCCATTTCAGGGACCTGTGTGAGAGAACAGGCATGGTAGACTCAAACTGGGAATAATAAGTAGCACCTAAAATACCCACAACCAGAAGTCAAATAGCAAGACTGTGGGACAGCAATTTAAGCCAGTGCATGAGACATCATGAGTCAGTTTTGATTTTCTAGTATTCCAGTATCTTCTCTCCAATCCAGTCTAACCTGTGCCTACTTATATACCACATTAAAAATCTGAGGTTGGGGCTTGTCTCTGCAGCAGAGTGTCCTGGGTTAGCCAAACCTTCCCTTG
>NW_010410243.1:47155-49163 GCF_000710305.1 Buceros rhinoceros silvestris | reverse complement strand
TCCCGGGCCCGCTGGGCGGGCGGCTGTAGGTCTTACCCCGTGGAGGCGGCCGAGCTCTGGCGCCCACCGTGTGGTGTTTGTCTTGAAGTCCCGCTGCCTGCGAGGGCCGTGTGATTACGGCCCCGATAGCTGCTGTTTCGAAAGCCGCTTCTCGGTACAGGAAGTGTCACTGCTGACAGCACAGGAGCAAAGGACGAGAAAAAAAGAACCTCTTTATAAATGCTTCCTCTGTTACTGGTTGGAAAAAACCGTTTTTTAAAGCCACTCTTAAATCTCTGCTAGCTTCGTTAGTTTATTTGGTTTTAGATAAAGACTTTCCCTTCTGTACAGTATATTGATCTCTCGCTTCTGGTCATAGTGAGAACCTTACCGACTCTGGCAGCTTTCTCCTGAGAGCCCTTGGTTTCACTGCAGCTGCCTGGGGTGCTTCCCGCTCTCTCTCCCCAGGACTTACCTGTTCTGCTGATTTTCATGTCCCTACAAATACAGACTGTGCTGGAGATGTCATCCTCGTGCAGTAGTGTGTGCATTTCTCTTTCACATGTTTCACACATTTCTAGATCTATTCTTGTGGTAAGTGTGGATCAAAAGTTAATTCTTGTAAGATCCTGCAAGTTCTGGGCAGGTCCTTTTAACCTTAGTGAGGCTCTCTGAAACTGTAGGAGCTCACATCTAACTGCAGGACAGAGACCTCATGAGGTAAACTTAAGGGTTAAAATCACATGTATCATGGTATTGAATTCTGACTTTTAGCCAGTGCAGCAAAGTGAATGCTCTTTAGCTTTGGACCCCTGAATTGAATTTTCACTTTTGTCATTAATACTGTTTCACTTCTTGTGTTCTGTCAAAACTTTTCTCCTCTAAAAACAGCTTAAATAGGGAGCCAACATTTTTCATCTCCAGGATTTTTTTTTATGAAAGGTATTTTAATTCATATGAAAAGGGGAGAGTGTCCTAGAATAAATGACCTACTGCTTTCTTTTTAAAAGTAAACAGTAAGGCCCTTACACTGTGGAAATAATGCATGTATTTTATAAATTTTTCTCATTGTCACCAACTCTGAATATGTGTACATCCATTTAAGTTTATAAATATATGGAGGTAGAGAGAAATCTTATAAGCGGAACAAAACAAGTCTCCTGCTGACCTCGGCAGCAGTAACTTCTCCTGGGGCAGTAAGAGCTTAGTTTGCTGAAACTGTCAGAGTAGAAGTATTGAGGATTTTTAGATTACTCAGCATACATTTTTTTTAAAAATAGGCCTTCAAAAATCTAGTTCAGCTTTGCATTGTATCACATGGTATCACCTTTTCCCCCCATTATTTTTAGAAACGTTGAGTGATGATAACAGCAGACCATATTGTAGGATACTTACTTCCTGTCTTGATACCAGAGTCTGATGGGATCAGAGGAATATCTGTTACGAGTGAGAAAAGATCTCTTTTATGTCCCATATCAAGTGGTTAAAATAAGTGACCAGGAATACTCTCGGGTATATCTGAGAAGGTTTTATTTCTTCCCATGTAACAGGATTAATTTATACCTGTCATTTTAAAGTTTGAAAATCAAGATCAAAACTATAAACACAAAAATATTTCAGTTATCTCTGAAATTATTTCTTTACAAAACTTGGAAAAGTCAGTAAGAGTTTAACAGTGTTTTAGTTTACTAGTATCTATGTGAGTTTTAAATAATTAATTGTTACTCACATGACATTGTTAGGGGTTGAATAATGTAGGCTATGTTTTAAAATGTATGAAAATTTTTCTGAGGCTTGACTATCCTTTCAATTAAAAGCTGTCTATTTAAATAAATAAACTCCACTTTCAATATTTTTATTAATAATATTTCTTTTCATTTACTAAATATGAAGAATTGTGGAACATGAGAATGAGTTGGATAAATACAAGACTTTTGGCTTGCTTTTCTACCTGTGTAGAAAGGGGTGTTGAACTTTAAAAAAAAAAAAGTTAAAGGTACCAGGAATGTTGTGAAGTGTTGTGCAAATT
>NW_010410243.1:32917-46910 GCF_000710305.1 Buceros rhinoceros silvestris | reverse complement strand
TCCCTACCCTTCCCCTCACTGGGTGTTGCCGTTCTCTGAATTCCAGGTCTACAATGGTTAAACACTGAAGGACCTCTTTCTCTTCACAAAGACCTTTGCGGAAAAGTTGTGGTGTTGGATTTCTTTACTTACTGTTGCATCAATTGCTTGCACCTGCTGCCTGATCTCCACGCGTTAGAGCACCAGTACTCTGATAAAGGTAAAAGTGCTTTGGCTTGCTTGGATCAGAATTTCCTGGCAGCATTGCAGGCGGAGTAGCTGAGTCACTTTGTTGCTGGTTACTAAAGAGCTGGCAAAATTTCAGCAATGCCTAAAAATGTCTTCTAATCTTTTAAGTGCCCTAAAAAAGGTGACTGTATATGCTCCCATCACACTTTTAAATGGGGTTAAATAAGGTATCTGTTGTGTCTGAATAATTAAAGAAACAGGATATGTGCTTAAAGCCCAAATCTGGTATCCTCCTAAATAAGACTATTTGCAAAAAAGCTATGCAAGGATGTTAAGTGCAGGTTCACAGTTGATATAAGTATGTAACCCTCTACACTTGACTTGGGAACCAGCTTGGAGAAGAGTTTAGTAAAGCTGATGGAAGAGATATAGTTACGATTACTGTTTTTTCCATTCCAACTGAAATAACAAAATGTAGGCTTGGTTTGGGATTTTTTTGGTATTGGCATCATGTTATGTACTGTTAGAAGTCCAGTATTCTGGAGAAGGAATTAAGCTCTTTAAAATCACATCTTTCTCTGAGTAAAAATGCAGGGTAATTCCTATGAGGAATGCAGTCTCTTGTCATTGTGATGACTTGTCAGAGATAAGCCATGGTCTTACACAGAATGTATCAGCTACTTGTCTTGGATATTTTAATAGACTGGACAGTAAGATGAAGAGCAGTGTTACTTTCAGCCCTAAAAATATTGTATTAAATATATATATGTGTAGAAAATAACATTATCATATAATACTTAAGTTTCTGGTTCTCCATTGGCATTTCTGGTTGTTTTTAATTTTGGCAGCATTTATTTCATGTGTTACCTCCTTTCATGAGAGAAAGAAATTACCTTATCTTTGAATTTTCGAGTTCTTGAAGTAGTTCACTTACATATTTTAGGTTTCCATAGCACTCTACAGAAGGCTCAAACTAATTTTTCTACATTGGAAAACTTAGTTGCTTGCTTTGGAGAAATTTGAGATCTGGTATAATGTTTCAGATATGAGAAACTTTATCTAAGAAGGAAAAACTGTCATGGTGGGGTTTTTTGGGAGGAAGACAGTTTTAAGTGGAAGGTTATCAGTGAAGGATAACTGGACTGCTGTGGCCATGCTGGGAAGAAGGTCTAGATTGAGATTTCAAAAGATCACTTTGATCATATAATGAATAATATCTTTAAATGATAAATGTTTTGTAGTAAGTGTTACTGTATTAATACAGCTGTCATATCCTTATTCTATTTTTAAGAGCAAGCTGTTAAATCAGTTGATAACAAAACACTAATTATAACAGCCTCTTCCCACAAGCTTTCTCTTTAAAGTATTTGAACATCTCTAGAGGCTGCAGCACTCTGAACTGAGGGTCTGCTTGGAGACGCAATTTTTTATTTGACCTGTATTAAATTTGCTGTCGTAAGAGTTTTTACTTGAGGAAAATACTTTATTGATAGGTGATAAATTCTTTTAGCATTTGAGCTGTCCTAATAAGTTCTTTTTGGATTTGAGCTATCCTGTTCCTATAGGAACTGGAGTGAGAAGAAAGATACTTGGGGTGAAAGTGAAGGTAAAGGGAAGGAAGAGCAGATGTGTGGAACATTGGTTTTAAATTTAATCCATTAGGAAACAGAGGATATCAGTTGGATTCAGGAAGAGATTAAGGTGCTTGATTGTTCAAACAAACAAAAATCCCCACTAAGAACAAACCTCAATATTGATATGTCTTTTTTGATTGTACAGTGTGTACATACATTTTTGCTACTCTATTTTTTTTTATGTGGTTCAAATGCCCTCCTAGGTGGAGTATGTGAAAACTTCTGCAGTGTGATCATCAGCATGAGAAAACTGAACACAAGAAGCTGTAGTTTTCGGGTGATCCTAAACCATTATATATATCATTGTACCTATGCACATAGTTCTATTGTCTGGAACTTCAGAAAGGAGGAACTTCAGGAGATCTGTTTCAAAATAAAGAGCTGCTTTCCATAGGATTAAATGTCGCCTAGCATCTTTATCTGATATGTTCTCACCGCTATCTTCAGCGGTGCTATTTCTGTGTTTCAAGTGGCATTCAGAAAGTTATTTTAAACCCCAGTGCATATTCAGTTCATGTTATCAGCAGTCCAGAAATGACTTCTATAAGAGGGAGTACTTTTTAATATTCAGAAATAGCTTGGCGTGAGTCCATTGTTGTGCTCTGCTATAATCCTTCACATAAAATGCTCTAAATAGTGTGCACATTCTTGCATCTCAGCATAGCATCCATCAGTTTCCACAGGAGTTTTTTTCATGAGAGGATGTTAGAACTTATTTGTGCTGTTCAGTGTTCAGTATAGAATTGTCTTTCTAGCTTTAATGATATTTTGGAAGGACAAGTGCTGCTGTTGATCCTATTACAGTTAAAATATTTGACCTGCTGTTTGGAATTCAGCAGTTAATGATACTGCAATTTCGGATGTCTGATAATTGCAACATCCTCTGCCAATAGGTTTGATAAAGTCTATCAGTTATAGCAATTTTTAAATTCTTTATATGTGAAATTGTTATATTCAACTAAGTCTTTTATTGTGCAGCGCTTTACCCTTTCCTGTTGCCACATTGAAGATGATGTTCTTCTCCATTAGCCATGTTTTAAGGTTGAAAAAGAAAGGCTAAAAGAGGAAAATAGTTTTCCATTTTTCCAAATAAAAAGTCAATTTGAGATTAAATCAGGGTTTTTTAGAAGGAAACAAACTTCTCAGCTCAAATAATACAGTTATTTAAGACTTGAAATAATTGTCTTTCTTACATTTCTTCCACAAAAACAGAGGTGAGGGTAGAACAAGCATGTCCACCTAACCACATTGCACCGCTACCGTAAAGGTACTGCTTTGTTGTTGTCATCAAAATAATTTCTAATACTGTGGTAAGATTAAGTTGGGTGTCAGCTGTAAGGCTGTTTTCCTTTCCCATATAATTTCACTCCTTTCCTGAAAATAACACAAAAGATCACATGAAAATGTGAAACTTTAATTTGGATAAAGAAGTAGAAAGATCCTAATTGTTATTTGTGGTTACAAAATGCTTGTGCTCTCCAGAAACACAAGTGATTTTTTTGATAAGTAGTAAGGTTACTGTGTAAGGATTTCCATTAGATTAACAGTTCCGCTTTAAAATTATTGTATTGCAGTTTTTTACAACTGCATGGTTACTGTTGTTACCTTCCTTACTTCAGGAGGAATTGACAAGTTACTTTGACTCTTAACAAGATTACACTTACAGCTAATAGTATTCTTTGAATACAAATTGAGATGAAGTATGGTACTGATGTCATGTGCACAGTTTACTTAATTTAGTGGAGATTATTCTAATAAAACATAATTTAAAACCCTGAAAAAGGATGTAGGATGTGTTTTGGTTTGGGTTTGGTTGTTTTTTGGTGTATTTTTTTGGCAGGAGGCCGGGTGCAGCTTGTGGTTCTTCATCTTTTTTTGCTCCTAAAAAGTACTGAAAAGTGGTTTGACTGAAGGAAGGTTCTTTATGCTTTTTCTGTTGGGTAGGAAGGGGGAGTAGAAAATTTGGGGTTGTTTATGTAATTTTCTGCACTGGGGACAAGTAGATTTATTTCTTGTTGCAAGGGAAAAGCAGCTGAAGTCTAAGCCATAGATTTTTATTTCTGTGTTTGAGTTTCATAAAACTAAGAAAATAAGCAAACAATTCAAGGAAGCTCATCATAATTGTGTGCTTTTGATTGATTTTTACGGTTGGTATTATATAAGCAGTGTATGTTACTTTATGCTTATGAAACACCTTTATACTGGGATTTCAAGTGCAGTAAGAAAACCTAAACTCTCGTCTTTATTAATCAAATATAGAAATTAAGTTAAACATTTTAAAGGGAGGAACAAAAAATGAATGATTTAATCCTCTGTGCCTCCACCCCACCCTTTATTTTTTCTTCTTTTCTTGGTTGTTTTTTGGTTTGGTATGGGGTTTTTTGAAGAAAAAGGGTTTGAGCCTGTCTGGTTTGTAACAAGTGCTAGGTGTTTATTTTGCCATAGTTGTCAGTGCTGCCATTTGTATTTGAAATACAGAATACTGTATTGATTTCAGAAGACTAAACTTTTTTGGGGTTTTTTACTGTTTATCTAGAATTAGGTATGCCAAGGTAATGCTGGACTTTCAGAGCTCAGTGTAACGTTTGTGATTCCTTGTTAAATGTGGAACAGAATTCATTTTCTAAAACATAGTAGTTGTGTATAGGAATCAAAAGACAAAGAGGTATTGTAAATATCTGAAAAAAACCCAAAGTATCAGTTTAACTGCTACAACTTACCTGTAATTACTTTGAAAGAATTTTCTACCTTAGTATGTAGAGGTTCAGGAACTAAGAACAATTTATGACATATTAAATGTCCAACAGCTGGTGAAGTAATGGTCCTAAAGTTCAGTAATTTTACTGAAATGTTATTTCTGAGTTTCAGTATTTGTACACATGGCTAACTACACTCCCCTTGAGATGTTTATTGAAAAACTCTTTCATTCTGGAAAGCAGTCACTCTGTGATAACTGTGCTTTATTGTTACTTTTTAAAATTCATATACAAATACGTTTCAATGCATGACTTTTTTTTTTCCTTTCAGATGGTCTTATTATTGTTGGTGTCCATTCAGCAAAATTCCCAAACGAAAAAGTTCTGGATAGCATTAAAAGTGCCATTCTGAGGTATAATATTGCCCACCCTGTAGTAAATGATGCAGATGCAACGCTGTGGCATGAACTGGAAGTGTCCTGCTGGCCAACTCTGGTCATTCTTGGGCCTCGTGGAAATATGCTATTTTCACTTGTTGGAGAGGGACACAGAGAGAAGTTGTTTTTGTTTACTTCTGTAACACTGAAATTCTACAAGGAGAGAGGACAAATCAAAGATAATAGCATTGGAATAAAGCTGTATAGAGACTCCCTCCCACCTTCTCCCCTGCTGTTTCCTGGAAAAGTGACCGTAGATAAGTCAGGAGAAAGGCTGGTAATAGCAGACACTGGGCATCATAGGATTTTGGTTACTCGAAAAAATGGACAGATTCTGCACACTATTGGAGGTAAGGGTGTTTAAGTTTATTGTAGTAATTTTAGTTTGGGAGTAGAGTATGTTCACTAGGCCTACTAGGCTGGTTCTGTTCTTAGAGGGCCTAGACTTCATAAGCATTGCCAGAATTTTTTTTTTCTACTTAAATAAATAACTTTTACTGGGTATGAGGGGGATATAGTACAGTAGCATCAATGGGAGGCTCTGTTAATGCAATTGGTTGAAGTGTCTAATTTTTTTCCTTTGTTCCATTGACTTAAGTTTGTATTTCCATGTGATGTCCAATATGAATTACAAAAAGTACATTTTGTGTCTTTTGAAAGAGCTGCAAGTGGATTTAGATTAAGTGATGTACATCCACATCCAGCAGCGAGGTGGGGAAAAGTGACAGTAATGCCTCCTTTTCCAGTAGAAGAAATGAATGTTGAAATGTAGTGGTGGTGGTGTGTGGAAAGGTTTTTGTGGTGTGGATTATGGTTTTTGTTGGGTTTTTTTTTTAAACAAAAAAAGGATCCCCTTCTGTTTTTTAGAGGAGGGGAGAATTATTAAGAACAGTGGCATTGTACTATTACCTAGGCACCTGAAAATGAAGTTGCCTTAATGCATATGAAAAGGCCTGTGTTCTACACGTAAAGAACTTACAAAAATATTGGTAGTATTTTAAATGTAATTGCAATTGTTACAAAATTTGTATTGATAACATTTCAGTTTTAAAAAAAATAATCTCTTTAACTTACTCTTTCAAGAATAAAACAGACTTGTTCTTTTTTTAATCTGTCACAGTGGTCAAAGTTACATCTTAATTCACCAAGTGTGTAGCTGTTCAGACAGTCCATCTATGAGCAGCTGTAATAGATTTAGGAAGTGGTTGAATCCCCAAATCTTTGAAGATAATCGTTCGTTTATGTCTCAGAATCAGGACCTGTATACTGATGTGTCCTGTATCACATAGTCTGGCATTGACTAATGCCTGTCCCATGGCAGGATCCTAAAAACCTCATAAAAATACCAATGGCACTGCTGTTTAAAGAAAGGAAGAAAATCTCCTGCTGTTTGATGTAACAGTGCATTGGACAGACAGACCAATTACCCGATAAAGGCATTAGTCTTAATACCCTTCTCCTATGGGAAGTACAAACAGCATTTCTTATGATAAAAGTGAGAGAATTTGGTTTCTGTTTAATGAGTTGAAGTCTCTGTGGCAAACTACCCTTTACTGTTCTGGGATAGTTGGTAAACAGCAGTTCAGAGGGCAGTGTCCTAACCTCTGCACTGGGACCCCTCCTTCCTGTGGCACTCTGTGCTGTTCCCTTCACCAGTTCCCTGGTGCTTACCAGGAGAACTACTGGAATTTGACACACCAGTACCTCAGTCCTGCATGTCTAAATTGTCTTTTGGCAGTCAGTTGTAAAGGTTTGTGTGTTTCAGTGACTCAGTGAAATGATTCAGAGAGCAGAAGATAATGCAATCAAGTTGATAATACAGTAGTAAATGTGGGCATGCAATAAGGTTGAAATTACTGTATTTGCATCATAAATCATGATGCACACATAACTCGCCTAAATGTCTTCTGCTGACACATACTGCTAATGCACTTTAGATGTTGCACCTGCTGAAATATGATGGTTACCTTCCTGCTGTTATATGCAGATCATGTTCCTTTCTATTTCTTGTTTGCTCTGTGCAGAGGACTGTCACTCCCATTGTTCTCACTGGTCTTTTGTGTAATTAGTTCCGTGTCATCTTTTACGTGATTATTATTATTAATAAAAGAAAATGCTGCTAATCAAATACTAGTTTCATTTGTGATTATATCAAAATCTAAACCACTGAAATGGAGTTGAGTTTTGGAAATCAGAGTTTTTCCTGCTGGCTTGCTTTGATGTAGTTGGGAATAAAAAATGATGCGTTTTGGTTTTTATTTCTGTCTTCTGTTGTTGCTGTTGTTCTTTAGTGCAAGGGAACAGGAACACTTTAGACCTCTATTAAGACTTGTCTTTGGAAGATAATCTTAAAGAAAGAGAGAACTTGTGGAGAATGAGTTCAAAACTCAGTAGCACCAGGCTACTGTAATCACATAGCATAGTGACTGAAATGAAACTGCACAAAATATTAATAATGTAAACTGTACAAGGTGCTGTGAAAGCAAGTCGTAGGATATGTTATCCTCTTACAGTCTTAAATGTATGCAGTTTATTTTTAAGTTGGTATTTTTTGTTGGGGTTTTTTTTTTATTCTAAAATGATTTTTGAGTTTGTTTCGTTTATAGGTCCAAACAGTGGTAGGAGAGATGGAAGATTTTCAGAGGCAGCTTTCAACTCACCACAAGGGATTGCTATAAAAAACAATGTTATTTACGTAGCTGATACAGAAAATCACCTCATTAGAAAGGTAAATTTTCTCTTTTTCTAATCTCTTATACCTTATTCTACTTACACAGGTGAAAATTTACACCGAATCAATTACTCTTCAAATATCCGCAACATGAGGAAGGAAATTTGGCCCAATATCTGACAAATAAATGCTGTTGTGTGGTTTATTTTTTTAGAGATCTGCATATACTTTTGTGCTTTCCTTTCAGATGAAGATGGTATGCGCTACTTGTTTTAGCATAACTGATTTTTTTTTCCTGGTGACTCTTACTTTCCTGTTATGAGAAGCATCTATTCTTAGTACTGGAAGCAAAAATTGTCTTTGTTTCACTTCCAGTAGTATTAGATTCTTATCTAAAGTTATTGTACTACTATGGTTCAGGGAATCTAAACTTGTTAGCTCTTTGGGTCTCTAAAGTACTGGTAACTGCTTTCATATCAGAATTATCTACATGTGGATTGCTTTTTATTAAACACTTGTGAGGCTTTAGCGCATAGGAATGTTACTATGTTGGCATTGGATCATACATTTGGTTAGGTCAAATTTAAAATGATCAGGAGTTAAGATTTTTGAAGCAATGTAACATTACCTTAGTATTAAAGCTACTTTGTGCATCTCAGATCTGACACTCGGATCCTCACCAGTAGGTCTAATTTGTGATCAGAGGAGTACATCCTTACTCAATTTCAGCCAGCTTTGTACTGTTGAGTCGGTTCATTCTGTGTTTCACTTCAGAACACTAGTCCACAACCTCCCTGCACTGTATTCATTGTAGATGGCTACCAGGTTTCTTTCTGGAAAGGACTAAGGCTCCCTATGTATAAAGAAATATTATTACTAAAAATGAGTGGTTTGCTCCAGGGTCTTCATCTTACTAATATTCTTTGCTGTAGCCTGGTGACCACAGGAAATAGGGTGTTGCAAGTAACAAAGACCGCACAGAAACATCTGAAGATCTAGATAAAAATTCTTCAGCTTTTTCCATGATAATTAGCTGTTCCCTTTCATCTAAATGTGCTGTGAGGGTATCCAAGAATTAAAGTAATACCACAGCTACAGGACATGCTTTCAAGTGTTTGTACAAGCCATGGGCCTTGCAAAAAGAGTGCATTTACTGCTACAAAAGTTAGAAGATTCTGTGCATGAGAGACTCCCTTTTTGATCATCACAATAAACGCATGAGAGATTTTGGAAGTCACATAGAAAATAATAAAAGGTGAAGGAAAAATAAAGGGACTGAGGTTTAAAAAATCAAATAAAAACTTTTTTGCTCTAGGGCATGAAATTGAAAAAATAATTTGTTTTGTACAGATTATTTTATATAGAGTTGGGTGATACTGTGACAGTATCTGAATTTTTATGTCATATTCTTACAGAAGTTTAAAATAAAACATCCACAGTCGTTGTCTATCTGAATATTTCTCTAGAAAATTTTAATGCCTTCTTCTACAACTGCTGAGCAAACCTTGACAGAGCAGTGTTGTTGTGTGTGGAAGAGAGTTCCAGGCAGGTGGTTTTCCCACTGCTTGCTGTTTCCCCTTCTCCCCACTCACCCCAACCACATCAGCAAGCGTTATAGTAAAATTAATTATTTTTCTGTGTAAACAAATACCTGGCATTTGTTGGGATTTGGTCTTTATTTGCCAGCAAAAACTGGTTTTGATGTCTAGCTCAAAATAACTGTAATTTCAGGCAAGTTAATTTTGTACATTCAGTGTGTATAATTTTGCTTCTTGTAGATTGACCTGGAATTAGAGATGGTGACCACTGTAGCAGGGATTGGGATACAAGGTGTTGATAAGGAAGGTGGAGCAAAAGGAGAAGAACAGCCTATCAGCTCTCCATGGGATGTGGTCTTCGGAAGTTCAGGTATTGCATCAGTTGAGCTTTTAGCATCTTAGGTTTACACATGCAGGACTGTTTGCTAAATGTTTTCCTGTTTCAGTAGTAATCCAAGATAAGGAAAAGTAAAGATTTATTTTACAACTGAGTCCAAAAAAACAGTGGTTTCATTTGCAAGTGATGACTGCAGTTCCACTTTGGATCCTGCAAAAGTGGGAACTGTTACTCATGGAAGAAAAATTCTTTTGTAGCAAGTTACATAGTTACGGGCTCCAAATACAGAAGGAAATCATAATAGCTTTTGTTAGGTCAGTGCTGTATGTGAGCATCACTTAAGAAGCAGCAGCTACATTTTACAGGAAGTGAGCATTGTCTAGAAGTTCCTTTCCTCGATTATACAGGCATGTCTGAGCACTTGTAAATATTTGAGTTTAGGAAATAAAAATAATTTGAGTTGGGGACCTCTGTTTATTCCTGTTTAGGTGACATAACCCATTAGATTCAAGATCGTGATGGAGTCGGTCAGATAGGAAGAGAATACCTCAGGAAAAACCTTGCAACAATTGGGGGTAAAAATTGAATCTGCATAATAGGATGCAAGAATCAGCTTCTGAGAATTTAAGTAGATTTTTTTTCCTGATTCACTTAACACACCTGAGCTTGACTCCACTTAACTGTTATGTTTTCAATGTTGGGAAAACAGTTGAGTTGATACTCTAATTTTCTCATGTTTCGGTTGCAATGTAATTTAGATAATGCCGATGCCAGTTTCTTGACAGTAACAGAACAATTCTTTCATGTGGCTTAAAACCCTTAGGTCAGTATTTCAGGCATAAAAATTGACTTCCAATCCAGTACTGGGATTTCTTCAATCTGCAGATGAATGGGGTGGGGAAGTAGCGTTATTTAAATCTAGTATCTTTAAATTAGAGGTGCTTTGCAAGAGTAGTAAGTTGGAACATTTTGCTGACCCGCATGCATTTGTTACAATCTTGGGTCAGTTATGAGGGAGGAAAACACACTCAAATTGAGTTTTAAGGGAACAGGAATCTAGTTCATCAATGCTGATTATATAGAAGTCTTCTGATACAAATACCTTGTCAGTATAGACAGCGTAGTAGCAGCAGCCTTGACTACTTAAATAAGCAACCTGCATCAATTTTTAGATTTAACACTTTTAGTAACATCTTTGCTATTAAAAAAAAAAAAAAAGTAGTAGCAGCAGCCTTGACTACTTAAATAAGCAACCTGCATCAATTTTTAGATTTAACACTTTTAGTAACATTTTTGCTATAAAAAAAAAAAAAAAAAGAGGGGATGGGGGGCAGTGGGGTGTGTGACACGGCACTTTTTTGGAAGGCTTTATCATTACAGTCTGTGTTAAGCATATGGAATCCTACTTGCAAGAGAAAGATAAATACCTGAAAGACAGTCTGACTGGATATGGGTTGCTATTAACAAATGGGTTGATATTAACTCATATAAACATGAGTTTTGCTGAATTTTATCCAATCTGAGTTTTCCTTTTGAGATCCAGTAGACCATTGTTTAACTAGATGGTAAAGTTTAAGGTATCTTGAACTGAGGAGCTGATATCTACGGGATGTTGTTGCAGCTCTGCTTCACAGATCACCAGAGGAGGAGACTAGTAACTCAGCAGTGTTTCGGAAACTTAAGCTGTTTAACAGAACTATTTAAAATACCTGACAATTTCAGTTTTTCCTGATGCTTTCTTCTGCTTCTGTCAGTAGTTGAATATCTGTTGATACATTTTATTTTTGAGAGCTCTGCTTTTAAATGTTAATTGATACGATTATTATCGACATGAACATAATAATCACTGAATCAGTCACCTGTAGAGGATTAATCATCTGCACTGTTCAAGACTGACTGCTGAGCTTAGCATTTCTGAATAAGCATTTACAGAAAAATCAGATCTTCTGAATACACTCTGTTCAGAACAGTATAAATTTTTTGATGTTCAATTAAAACATACCAGTCAGTTGTCTGTTTAGGTCTTCACAAAATATAACATAACCTGTCAGTTAAGAAGAGATTAAATCAATTTAAATTCCTTCTTTGAGAGGGCAATAGGCCAAATAGATAAAACAGGGAGGGGAGGCTGTGCTTTAAGATTTTTTTTTTTTATATTGTTTTGTGTTAGTAAGCTATGAAAAATGTGAATTACTGTAATAGCTGTGTAAAGCTCTTTAGAAAACTGTTAGCAGAGAGTTGTCACAACGAAGGGTTATACTGAGTAGAATGCTAACAGGAGTGTGTCGCAGAGCAGGAGGAACCAGGACTGTGTCTTGTCTGCAGTGCATTTGTCTTACACCGTAGATACTGTCACGAGCTGCAGTGACTTCGTTAAGCTTGCTGCCAACACTGCAGCAGAGTTTGTCAGAGTTGTATTGTTGCTGCAAATTGCTTGAACCTAGTATGGTCTTCTGTTACTGCCCATATATCACGGGCTGCATTTGCTACTCAGTAACTGCATGCAAAGCAAAGTTTGGCAGGAAATCTTCACTGCCCTGGGCAGAGACCCAGCCCTTCTGTTGGTGATTCTCAGCGTGTTGTTCTGCAGATTCTCCTACCAGTAGCTACCTGTCAGGATTTTAAAACCGGTATGCCAGTGTCTGTATGCATTTGAATGGGAGAATTGATGAGAGCATCTACGCAGCAGTGCCTATTTTTTGTTTATATGTATCTTTGTGCAAATTGCAGGAGGTAATGTACACTTCAACTTAGGTTCATTATTACAAAATTCCTAAGTTTGACTTTTGTCATGTCTGGCATGGCATATGGGAGATAAGTTCATATTTTCGCATTTTCCTTAGATGTATGTATCTTAAACTGTGTACGAGAGGCATTTTTTTTCTTTTTAGAAGGTAGATTTATGGATTTTGTGGTTTTTAAACAAATTATGTTTCAGTGAGTTTCCTTTCAATGTCCAAATCCATGCTATTCAGAACAAGAAAGGCAGGAAAAGAGAAGTCTGAATGTTTAAGCTGTTCATGTGCTATTCTAGATAGTATTGAACAGCTTATGTTGACCTTTTTCAATGTCTCAAAAGGAAAGGTTACCTCTTACGAGAAAAAAATTTTTCGTCATTTATATTTCTTGACAGTAGTCCTATGTGCAGTTTAGAGTATGTATTGATCAATTGAAAGACTTCATTGTTTGTGTTTTAAAATTTTAATGAATAGTTCGTTGTGAAATTAATATTGAGAATAAAAGTTTATGAGGGCACAGCTCACAGAATGCTTTAGGTTGGAAGGGACTGTCAAAGCTCATCTAGTCAAAGCCCCCCGCAGTGAGCAGGAACATCTTCAACTAGATCAGTTTGCTCAGAACCCCGTCCAACTTGACCTGGAATGTTTCTACCACCTCTCTGTGCCAATGTCTCACCTCTCATTGTAAACAATTTCTTCCCTATACCTAGTCTGACTCTCCCCTCTTTTAGTTTAAAACCATCACCCCTTGTCCTGTCACAACAGGCCCTGCTAAAAAGTCTGTCCCCATCTTTCCTGTAGGCCCCCTTTAAGTACTCGAAGGCCCCATAAGGTCTCCCTGGAGCCTTCTCTTCTCCAGGCTGAACAACCCCAACTCTCAGCCTGTCCTCACTGCAAAGGCGTTCCATCCCCCTGATCATTTTTGTGGCCTTCTCTGGACCTGGTCCAACAGATCCCTATCCCTCTTGTGCTGAAGACTCCAGACCCATAAGGGCTCCCTGGAGCCTTCTCTTCTCCAGGCTGAACAACCCCAACTCTCAGCCTGTCCTCACTGCAAAGGCGTTCCATCCCCCTGATCATTTTTGTGGCCTTCTCTGGACCTGGTCCAACAGATCCCTATCCCTCTTGTGCTGAAGACTCCAGAGCTGGACAGAGCACTACAGGTGAGGTCTCAGCAAAGTGGAGCAGCAGGGTCACCTCCCTTGACCTGCTGGCCATGCTGCTTTTGATGCAGCCCAGGGTATGGTTCACTTTCTGGGCTGCGAGCGCACATTGTTAGCTCATGACCAGTCTTTTCATTCACCAGTACCCCAAGCCCTTCTCTGCAGGACTGCTCTCCTCCAGCCTGTATTGATACCAAGGATTGACCCGACCCAAGTGCAGGACCTTGCATTGTTGAATCTCATGAGGTTCACATGGGCACGCTCCTCCAGCTTCTCCAGGTACCTCTGGATGGCATCCCATCCCTCTGACGTCAACTGCACCACTCAGCTTGGTGTCATCTGCAAACTTGATGAGGGTGCACCCCATCCTGCTGTCATTGATGAGAAAATTAAACAGCACTGGTCCCAGTATGGACCACTGAGGGACACTATTCATCACTGATCTCTGTCTGGACATTGAACCATTGACCACTACCCTCTGGATGTGACCATCCAACCATTTTCCACCCATCAAATCTGTATCTCCCAATTTAGAAAGAAGGGTGTTTGGGAGACTGTGTCAAAGGCTTTACAGAAGTCCAGAGAGATGACATCTGTAGCTCTTTCTCTGT
>NW_010410243.1:30683-32760 GCF_000710305.1 Buceros rhinoceros silvestris | reverse complement strand
TCTTTCCCTGTCCAGTGATGTTGTCACTTCATCATAGAAGGTCAGACAGGACTTAGTAAAGCCGTGCTGGCTGTCTGGAATCACCTCCCTATTCTCCATGTGCCTTAGCAGAGCTTCTAGGAGGATCTGTTCCCTGATCTTCCCAGGCACAGAGGGGAGACTGACAGGTGGATAGTTCCAGGGTCCTCCTTTCTGCCCTTTTTAAAAATGGGTGCGATGTTTCCCTTTTTCAGTCACCAGGGACTTGACATGACATATTTCAGAGCAGATACTGCTGATTAGAATGCTTTTAAGCATCCTCATAGTGTTTCCATGAGATAATAGGCTTTTGTTTCCCCATTTTATACAGATGATGAAGTCTGAGGCAAAGAGGTTATGTGACTGTGAAATACAATTTAAAAGAAAGTTGGCACAAACCTCTCTCCTTAGGGTAGGGGAGTTAATGGAGATAAAACATGTGCTAGGGTTCAGACAGACAATATTCTTCCTTGTCATCTTTTTTATTTCTTTAGTTGTGGCCACTGAGCTTGTGTTTTACCTCCTCTTGTTAAAATTTTTGAATTAACTCCATGCATTAATACTGGCTTAGTCCAAGTTGGTGCTGAAATTTGCGTTGACATAGATTGTGCAGGAAATACAGGGGGAGGGCCAGCAGCTTAAAAATGCATTATAAAAATTTCTCTGTGCTTTTTTAGCTTTCTCTGTTGTCCCCTTCTATTTTTACTCAGTGGGTGTTGAAAGCAAGTGATATTTAAATGCGCAGTTGATCCAAGCGTGAAATGTACTTGATAGCTGCATTCTTGCTGGAAGGAACAGGACAATGACCTGTGCTTGGTGACATAACTGTGTGTTTCACATTCCAAAGTCTGATCTTAAATTGCACGATTGTAATCTATTTATAGAAACTCCCAAGTACAGCATCGACCATGCTTTCCGTAAACTAGTTGGAAATTTTTACATAAATTTAATTTTTACGTAGATATTATTTAAATGAAAGTGCAGCACCTTGTCATACTGGTACAATTTTTATAGCCCTTAAAAGGCAAAAGTATGTAAGATTTTTTTTTTCTTTCCATGTTTCTGCTCAAGGATTATTTAGGACCACTGCATTCCAGAGGAAACTTTTTCTTCCTGAATTACTCATGGTGATTTTTCCCTAATTTTACAAAATAAAAATAAAGCATCACTTCAGCAATCAGCTGAAGTTTAACTGTAAGCAGTTAGCCCTTCCAGGGTGAGCTCACACTGTATGTGAACTGCTGCCTGTATCTTGAAAGGATGCTTTCTACACATCACTACCCGTTTTCCTCCTGTCTGGTCTCATTCTGGCATCGAGGCTCTAGCCTTCACTGTCCTGTGAAAGGAATTTTCCTTGGTAATAGCTGAAAATAAAAGAGCCGCTTTTGTGATCATCAGAGACTAATTAGGAATCACTTTCCTGAACAACTCAAACTTTGAATTACTCTAATCATATGTTAAATATATAATCTGACTGTACGATGTAGCGATGTAGATTCAGCTGGAATGCAAAAGGCAACCTCATCTCTTCAGTAGTTTCCTGTGTAAAGTACGAACTCAACCTGTTCAGCTTTGGGCTGCATCTGCCTGGATACAAGTGCAGTTCTTCAGAAAATCGTGTTAGAGACATAACTGACACAAAACAGCATTGTTTGTCTTTTCTTCTTGAACTAGATCCTAAATTTACTTGTAATTATTTTTTATTTAAAATATTTGAAATTTCAAAGAAAAAGTTACTTCTTCATTAAAGATAGGGCTGAAGTGAAGTGGGAGAGTTACTGTAGCGTTTTATTCCTGTGTCAGATCTGTTTAAGGAGTAAGAGTCTTTTGAGAAATACAGCATTAAGAAGTTACAGTGAAGGATTGCAGTGTAACAGGACGTTACCCAGTCTTGCTTTGGGAGGACTTCGGAAGCGCACTGTTTTCCTCTGTGTATTGTCTGTGCAGGTCAACCAGCTTCATCCTCTTGGCAGAATCACAGAGAGGGACAAACAGATTTAATGGAAGTTTTCACATGTCCTAACGTAATTTATGTACGGGTTCCGTCACCCCTAGGCAG
>NW_010410243.1:0-30582 GCF_000710305.1 Buceros rhinoceros silvestris | reverse complement strand
CTGCTCTGAAACTGGCTTTTATTTTTTTTCCCTTTATTCAATGAGAGAAAACTGAGGAGGGATAAACTTTCAGGACTGGTGACTTTTTGTACGATCAGCCCAACGTATATGGGTACTGGGGTCAGGGGAGACTGGGCGCTCAAGTACCCTCAAGCGTATGTGTTTGCCCTGCTTAAATAGGAATGAATAAAACACATAACCACATTTAGCTTCTCCTGTAGTCCTAGTGATGTATTCAAACATTAAATAATCTAAACTAGTTCTTTCATTTTATCAAAAGCTATCACTTCTACTCTGGCTTTTTTGAAAGTATTTCTGCCGTTACAGACAGAAGGCCTGAGTTAGAAAACTTGGGAGAGAAACTATTTAATTATAGGCATAATTTTTAGCTTCCCTACTGTCTCCCATGGTATGAAGTTCCCTTGGTATTTACGTCCCAGGATTTCCTTTGATGAGAGAGGGCAGGTATGTTAACAAAGGAGGAAAATTCTAGAAGCATTTTGTTTCATAAAGGCTTACGCTGTTTGCATGATGCAACAGTATGTGAGAGAGTGCCAGGTAGCGCAGAGAAAAAAAAAGGAAAATTAATTTTTACTTCTTTGAAAAGGCTGATGCATACTTGGAACAGTCCAGACTTACAGTGCTAAAGCATTCCTTTGGGGTTTTGCTCTGTGTCTCACTGGAGAAGAATGATGATTCTCTAGTTGTGCTGTCAGTCAGCTTTAGATTTAATTCGCTAAACTTCCACTGACATAGGCGAGACTCGCACTCGCCTGTGCCTGTAGGCAGCGTGCCGATCGGTAAACCGGAGAGTGTGCTGTATAGCCCCTTTTGCCGCTTGCATTTTTGCAGAGGATGAGTGCACCAACAGACTTCTTCCTTGTTATGTTTTTTAAAGATAAAATTAGTAGACAAGAATAATATTTTCAAACTTCAATCTATTTAGAAAATGTCAGTGGTGCCAGCCACAAAATGTAACTTTGATTCCCAGGCTTTTAATTCCCAGACTGGAAGTAAGCATGCAGTCCCCAGACAGAGAAACTGGAAGGGTGGGTAGTCTTGGGAATGGAATCTTTTCAGACAGGTATTGCTGTTGATAGGTATGAAATAAAGTCTTCTGTGCGTTCAGATTGACTCGCAGTTAACAGCCAGCAGGGTTACTGAGCTGTTCAAAGTCGTGTGTGTGTACGAACAGGACTGTGAATTCCTAATACATAGCAGAGGCTGATTCAGGAACTGAATCATCGTGTGATAAATGAAGCACCGTATGATACGGAACACCAGTGCATTCAGAGCTCTAGTTCATCCTTGGTGAATCTTTATAACCTAAGTATATCACATTTGCCACCCATACTTCGCTTTGATACAGGCAGTGCTAAAGATAAGAGAGCACATACCCTAATAAGGAGAAACTACACTGGATTTTTAAAACAGCTCGAGATAGGTTGGAATGTGGTACTTAATTGAATAAATGCAGAAGACTTGCTTTGTTCTTTTATGTTGTTTTATAATAAATTCTTTCAAAATAAATTCTTTCCGTGCAAGGATGATAAGGAGTTACGATAATGATGGCACTACCATAATTTTAGCATGCTGGCTCTCCCTGGCCCCCTTCTCCTGTGAGAACAGTACAAGGATGGCAACGGTGACATGTCCTTAAACTGTTCTGTCCTGAAAGAATAGGTTTTTCTGCCTTTTCTTTCAGAACATAAAGCATTAAACTCTGTAGTGTCAGGACCACTGTGTGATAAAATTCCTTAGCTGTGCATCTGTAGGCATGGCTTTTACTTTTCTGGGTTCGTATAAGGTTTTTTTATTAAAGTTGTGACATATTTTCCACAATTCACTATGCTTATGCTGTTTCCATGCTTGCATCCCTTCTCTTTGTTCTAATTGCCATCCAGTAGAAAATATTTAAGTTGCATTAAAATTTATGGCAGTTACAGAGCTCTTAATTATTTTTCATGTCTTGTTCTCTAGTTGAAGAAAGGATCTTCTCTATATTGATCTTACATATTCCGTAAAATTTCAAATTAACTTTAATCCTTTTTTCCTGTGTCTCATATCTGATAAGACTTTCAGTGTGCAGTATCAGAGTAAGAAACCTTTCCAATTTTTCAACGTATAGCTGTCACAAGGGTTGTCAGTGTGTGGAATAAGAGAACTGAATAGTTGAATGGAACAGATCTTTCAAAAGTGCTCCGTTCAAGTCTTACTCCTTCATTTCATTGGTGGATGAAGTGATTACTAAATAATTAACAAAGCGCCTCTGGAGATCCCTCCAAATGAGCTGCACAGCATAGCAAGATAAAAACCTCACTTTCTGAACTGACCAGTGAATTTCACATTATTCATTCTGGGATACTCAGAATAGTATCATCTGAGAAGTGCAAGATATGCATTGTGGAAACAAAAAGTCCTGAAGTTGAACATTTGCTGTATAGGAAGTAGTGAAATTATTTTATAGGTCATTTTCTCAATTGAAATATCTCAGAAACATGCTCTAATCAAAGGTGATTCCATAGGGGGCGGTTGAAGTTTATTTATTGTGGTGTTTTTTGGCATCGCCAGTACTTCGGTAACATCTCTGACTCCTGAGATGTGTGTTTTCCAACACATTTTGCAAACCTTTCTGCTCAACAAAAAAGTTCTGGGTGCTTTGGAAGTTTGACTTTTATTCTTGGAGCTCTAGTTAGCATAAAAAATTGGAGCCACGTGGAGATGTAGGACAGAATCAGCAGGGTTCCTTTGATCACGGTCTTGGAAACTTGTGTCTTGATCCAAGAAATAGAAAAGGCTGAAGATAAACTGCATTAAAATCAAACCAGTACTGCTCTGAAGAGGGCTCACAGTATGAGGAGATCGATTCTGGAAACAGAAGGATGGGGGGGTGGTTTTCCCTCTTTCAGTGTGTAATGTGGGAAAGGTTTAGGATTAGAAGAAAAACAGCAGGATCTCATTTGGGGAAATTGTAAAATACTTTCATTTTAGGAAGACTGAAGTTTGGACTAACTTCTCAGGTTTAAGATACTTGCAAGTGTTTTACACATAATTGCTTTTATTTTGAAACTCAAAAATGAGGGGGTGGGGAAGAGGTATCCATTAGATTGTTTGCAGTAATATCTATGAGATGCATAATGTTTTGTAAGTTCATGTGAATAGAAGGTTCCAGTAAGTAATTTGAAGGTATTTTTCTGTTGAGTGGCTAATTGTTATCCCAACACCCTATGCACTCATTTAGAAAAACATTTTAATGTTGTGTGTGACTAGGTGTTGTGTACAGAGTGCATAGACTAGTACCATGTTAGAAAGATAACAGCATCCCCATTTTAGTGCAGTTTTCACGTGTCAGTTTTCCTCAAGTATTTCAGAAAAGGCTAAGATAAGTAAATTTCTTTTGGTTTGGGGCTGTTGGGTTTTTATAATTGTATTTCATAACTTGTGTTCATGCATTCTTTCTTATGTTATAGTGTGGTATGTTTAAAGCTATGGAACACTGATAGGCTCTTTGCTTTCCATTCCATTTTCTTTGTGAAGTATTATCTGAGCAATCTTTATGTAGTTTTTAGATTTGAATTCTTGAATAGTAGTTTAATACTTTTAGTTGAAAAAAGTAGTTGCTTGACACATACTTGAACACTTCTTGATCAGAAGGTCACTGCTCCGCAGATCTGCATCTTTCATTTGTGATACCACATGTACATGTGCGTAGCAAGAACAGTTTCAAAACTGGATGGTTGGTGCGGGGAGAAATTAGTAATTGCCCACATCACATCTACTGTCTGAATAAACAGCAGTTGTTGCTCTCTAGAGCATAAATCTACATGACACACAAGCATCAGTTACCGTTATCTTAAAAACATTATGTACTCGCTATATAATGTGCAGTGGAACTGCTGTGGTTATTTCTCTCAAACACTGTAAACAACTGCCAGTAGTTTTTTAAAATACCTAGTTTTGACACTAAAGTAGTTAAAAATAAAACCAAAGCAAAACACAACCACAGGTCCCCCACCCCTCCCAAAACTGTGCTTTTCAGAGTTGTACATATTTGTTGGCCAGTATAAATCCAAAAATAACAAGGGAAACATGGATTCAATAGCAAAATGCTGCAAAGAGCAAATCCCATTTGAAGTGTTGCCTTTATCAGGTAGGGATATTGAAAACATAACTTCTATAGCCTTGGGAAGAGAACAGAAGAAAAAATAGCAGAGTTTTTTGTAGACAAGAGACATTCTCTCTTCTCTTGCTTTCTTTTTTTTTTTTTCTTCCCCGTGGCCAAAGGTGAGCTAGAGTAGAGGGGAAGGAGGGCTGGTTTGCAGGTTTCTTCATTTTATAAAACATTCCAAAAGTGGTGGGGGTTTTTGGTTTGGTTGGGTTTTTTCATTTCTTCTTATATATCCATTTTTTTAAAAGTTTCAGGGACCCAGGAAGATGATGTTTTATGGATAGCAATGGCAGGCACTCATCAGGTATGGGCACTGATGTTGGAAGGTGGAAAACTACCAAAGGGAAGGTAAGCAACTATAAGAGACATGTGGAATTGCTGTTTGACTTGATAAACAGCTTTCAAACCCCAGAGAGAGAGAGATATAATAAAATTAAACTAAAAATAATTTTTCTCAACTGTACTTAGCTTGAGGCTTGCTGCTTCTGTTCAGACTTAAAAGGCGCGTGTCCTTTAAAGGCTGCCTGCTTTTCCCCACATCTGTTAAATGAAATTAAAGATGCTGCTTTTGCTATAAAACTATGACTTGGTAAGGTTCGTTCATGTAATTGAACATTACTTTTAATTGTATTTGCTGAATTATCTAGTGATAAATGATATACTGGGATGAAATGAAAGTTAGCACAAAGACATGGAGTAATTTCTTGTGTTGCAGTTACAGTTGATTTTATAACTCACAAGTGCTTGTCCTGTAGCTTCTGTTTATGATTAGACTCTGAAGTATTTCAAAGTCAGTCCTGAACTTGGGTACTATTTTCCTTTAGTGATTTAAAGAAAGGAGTCTGCCTTCGATTTGCTGGGAGTGGAAATGAAGAGAACAGAAACAATGCATACCCGCATAAGGCGGGCTTTTCTCAGCCTTCGGGTCTCTCTCTGGCTTCTGAGGAACCATGGAACTGCCTTTTTGTAGCGGATAGCGAGAGCAGCACTGTGCGAACCATCTCACTGAAAGACGGAGCAGTGAAACACCTTGTAGGAGGAGAGAGAGATCCATTGGTAATCACTTCAAACTTCCCCACACTGCCCTACTAATATTCCTCAAGCCTGACCTGGAGGAACCACTTTGGGGTGAGAGGGTAAATCAGTTTCCGTGGCCATCAATTGCTTAACTTCACTGCTTGGAATGCAAATGTGTGCCGGTTGTGATGCTCAGGATGTAGTGCAGATTGTTGCGGCTCAGATAAGAAAATTACTTCACTTATGTTTTAAATAGACAACTTGATTCAGTGTTACGTGGTTATCAAAGCCAGCTGGATCCATACTGAAAACTTAAATGTGAGAGTTTCCATTTCCATGGTTAGCAGCCACGCTTCCCAGTTTTCAGTATCCCTTGTTTCGAAGTTGTCTTGATTTTGGGGTTTTTTTTTCTGAGTCAGTGAATTTCCATTTAGTTACAGTCATGTACATCCATGTCAGCATTGAATAATCAAATGAATTAATTTGATAAAATATGTTTTCAGAATTTGTTTGCCTTTGGCGATGTGGATGGAGCAGGCATAAATGCAAAGCTGCAGCATCCCTTAGGAGTGACGTGGGACAAGAAAAGAAAACTGCTCTATGTGGCAGATTCATATAATCATAAGGTAAGCATATAACGGCTCCTTATATACAGGATTTGCAATTTTTGCTACTACAAAGGATTATTTTAGGAAATAAAAGATGGTGCACAAAGATTGTGCTTCGTTCGATTGAGCTGAGGAAACAAATTATATGGGTTCCTTTTGTGGGTTCTCCCTCCTTCCCTCCCTCGCTCCCTCCTTCCCCGTGTTGATATGATGGTCACTTGGGGAAGGTGAATTTAAAGTGCCAAGTTACAGTTCAGACTAAACTTTCCTTATATCTTCACAAAGATGCGGAATTAGAGCAAAAGAGCTAGGAGTGCTTAGTCAGGAAATACTGCAGGTTTGGTAAAAGTGAGAGAATGAGATGACTTGCTTTTCCCTTAAAAAAAATGTGGGTTGCCTCTGTGGAACCCCAGGATAAGAGAGATTGTTTTGTGTGATTGTTCTTATATGATGTTGTATAAGCTTTCGCATCTAGAAGGTTGTTAACTGTGCGTTGATTAAATGCATTGAAAGAAATTTGTTCTGATTTGAAGAATAAAGTATATAACACTAAATACTTACTGAAATTTATGTGATAAATAAAATTTTGTTTCAGATATTTTTTTTTGCTATTACTTCTAAGAAAAGAAAAACTTACTATTCTTACCAAAAAAATGATACAGAAGTTAGTCCGCCAGTTTTGTTGTCCTCTTCCTATTTTCAAGTGTTTCTAGACAGGCAGCAAACATCAGAAAAACAAGCCATTCAGCATACTTCTATATCAGAGGGTTAGGTGCCTTTGAAATTATGAAAGGGAACACTGAGTGAAGACCAAAGGAAGAAGTAAAGTCCAGGAGGGAATGAGACGGGGAGGGGAAGGTTTAACATTTAATTTGGTAAAGTATTCTAACTTAGATTCTAGGACACCCACTTGGTAGCTAAGGCATGCAGAGCCAGCGCTGGCTTCTGAAAACGTGGGGCGTAAGATAATGCAGGACTTCTAAATCTCGGTGGTATTTTTTTTCAGAGAAGTTTTTTTGTGTCTTTGTTTATCTTAGATTAAGGTTGTAGATCCCAAGATGAAGAACTGTGCTACCCTGGCAGGCACTGGAGAAGCGAGCAATGTTACTGGTTCCAGCTTTACACAGTCAACTTTTAATGAACCAGGAGGTTTGTGTGTTGAAGAAGATGGCCGCTTGATGTATGTTGCAGACACAAATAATCATCAGATTAAAGTGCTGGATTTGGAAACAAAAATTCTTTTCATGGCAAGTAATACTTATTAAACAGGCTGATAGTGGTGTTTCTGGATGTAAATTACTATTACAGACTTTGGCAAGAGGTACAGAAATCATATAGCTAAAAATCATATTGTTACTAAACTTTTTGGATACGGTAGCAATATTCACAGAGTATTTTGTGATGATCTGGCACATTGCCTATTAGCACAGCTGTTGAAAGCCTTAGTCTTTGGAAAGGCAATTTTTGCATGAAAACTGAAAGTGATGATTCTCTAGAACAGAATAATACAGAAATAGGAGTTATTAAAAAATACAGCCCAGTTTTTCAGTATGAAAAGCATTTCATGAGCATTTCATAACAAGTGGAAGTTGAAATAGATTACCAAGTCCTGTAATTAAGCTGCAAGAGGTGATTTTGGGAGATGACTTGAAGTGGAATACATAGCAGACTTCCAAGTTCTCAGATGAAAACCACTGTCATCACTGAGCACTGCTGTATTTCCTTATAAACAGGAAGGCAGAACAAATTTGTGCTGCTGTCCATCTTACAACACCACTATGTCTTAATGTTTTCATATATGTGTATATATCTAAGCAGATATATATGAAGTAACAGTCCAACTGTCATCTTAGATGTTTCTTGCATTTAATAGTACATGATCTTAAGTGTTTATATTTTCGTATCATATAACATATTGGTGGCTTTTCTGGGAAATCACCCTTTCCTGTGTGATCTGCACGATTAAAATCTTGGCTTTTATTAACAAAGCCTACAGTTTACTGCCAGATTAGAAAAAAATACCTATAAATTTTCTTTAAAGTAAAAAAAAAATGTAACTTCAAAAATTTTAATTTAAAGGATACTCTAAAGTTGTTGTCAATTTTATGGTTTTAATAGTAAATATTATTTTTATTAGGATTAATCAGTTTTATCTTTTTCATTTTAAAAAATCATTTTGTCCTTTCCTTTTTCTTTGTATTATATTGTTGCACTCTCAGAAAGTTTTAGTTCAATAGCCGTATTATCACATGTAGTTTTCCTAGTCCACGTCGGCTTTGAAACTGTGATTATATTGTGAAAGCCTACGTGCTTTCAGTACAAATAAAAAATAAATACTTTGTTTGATTTCTACTGATAGCTGCCTATCCTGAATCCTGAAGCATGCGACGTTCCAGACAACCTGCCTGTGCAAAAGGATAAAATAACACAACTTCCAAAACTGCCTAAATCTGCACCAAAGGTTCAGCTTCCTTTGCTAACTGTAGCTCCTGGCCAGACAATTCAGTTTTTATTAAAGTTGACTCTTCCTCCAGATTCAAAACTGAATGAAGAAGCACCCAACTCCTGGTTTATCACAGCAGAAGGTAAGGTGCCTGTGATGTTTTATCGGCCGAAAAGGAGTAAGCAAGATACAAAGTGGGTTATATCATGACGTACCTGCAATACGAGGGATCTCAGTCTGATGAATCAAAGTCCTGGGTTCTCATTTGACCTTGTGATGTAATACGTGTTATTTAGAGTTGATACATGTAACAGCTGAGTGCAAAAATTGAAAAACAAAAAACCCGACCTGATAGGCTGCTTTTGCTTGAATAAATACATACTGCGTTTTGGGGGAGGGCAGTTTAGCTTTCTTGGAAGAAGCTGACAGTCGGCGCTTGCAGAGGTGCCGATGCCCTTAGGTCCTTGCCCATTCCACTCTGTCCCTGTGAACAGTTGATCACGGCCCCGACTGTTTTTTGGGAGAGCTTGCCATGAAGCTGAAGCGTATTCCTGAAGGAGATTCTTTTTTTTTGTTTTGCTTTTGTCTCTTCCCAAAAGTATTTGAGGTGCATATATACCTAACCACTTTGAACCTACTTTGTTATAATTCATATTTGCGTATTTCTGCTTTTAATAGTCAATGCTGTATGGGCTCTGCAGTTTGTTTATGTGCCTCACAATTTAAATTAGTTTCTCATCCCAGTTTGTGCTTTTGGATTACAAATAGACTATTTCCAGGAGAGCTGGCACACTTTTTCATAGAAACATAGAACGTCTGGGGTCGGAAGGGACCTTTCAAGGTTATCTACACCAACCCCCTGCAGTGAACAGAGCCATCTTCAACTAGATCAGGTTGCTCAAAGCCTCATTTTTGTCCCACAAAATCTCTGCATATTGTTGGTGTAAAGATACATGTGATAGCTTCAAGGGTTAGTAAAATTGGATGGTGTAAGCAACCTAAACTCAAGCCATTTCAAGCTTGTATCTAGAGCCAATTTTTAAGTATTTTCTGAAAAACGTCAAAAAGAGCAATTCATCCATTTCACTTTCAGTAAAATACCAAGTACAATGCAGTGAGCAAGCTACATTTATTGTGCAGTTCATTTTTCAGTTCGCATATCTTAAATATCTAAATAAATGTGAAACTCAAGTTCTCTTGCTAAATTGCAGCAACCCACCTGTAAACCCCACACTTCTGTTTGGAAATGCCATAATTTACCTGCGATGTTGTGATCTATGGCAGATACCTTACCTGAGCTATTAGACCTCTGATACAAATGTCCAGCAGCCCATTAATTGAAGGAGCTTTGCTTGCATGTCTTAGAATAAATTTTAGTATCCTCCTAAGAACATGTAGGACAGATGGCAGATCCATCGCATTTCAATAAGATGTGCTGGATATATATACCTGCAGTTTTGAAGCAAAGCTATGGATCTCTCCATTTTACAAAGACTGCTAAAGAAGCATTTGTGAAGTACTTTTCCTTTTGGTTCCTCCCTCCCCACCCCCCCGGAAGAAAACAGGAAGGAAATTTCTCCTGATGTTGCATATGAAAAGAAAGTCCCTTTGTCCTATAGGTAAAATTAGTGTTTTCTGTAGGTTTCAGACACAGTGTTAAACATGCTAATGATAAAACTTGTTCTTTTACAGATAATACCTGGTTGCTTCAAGGACAGTGTCTGTCTGGAGAAATACAGGATGTTTCCTGTCAAACTATCATTCCGTTTCAGTTACCCAAGAACTGTCTGTCAGCTGAAGCTCTCCTGGCTATCAAAGCGTGCCTCTACTATTGCAGCAAAGGTAGCAGTGCCTGTATGATGAAAGGAATCTCATTCAGTCAGCCTTTACAGATCACCAGTACAAACCAAGGCAGCTTGGCTCCAGTTGAACTGATACACACATTTTTAACCAACTAACCCAAAGCCAGCTAACGTTATCCTCTATTTTACTATCCACCGTTTCTGTAGAAGAACGTATGAATAGGTAATTTTTCTCTGGAACATAGGACAAATCTGAGAAGTAATACAACTGGTAAAATGAAGTAGAGTTCCATACAGCTTAATGTGAAAATTTGTCATGACAGGCTCATTTCTTTTCATTACAGTAGCAGCAGTAATACATTAATACTCCAGACTCTGTTGCCGGTTGTGAATATCTTGGACGTATGCCATTCTAAGCAACGAGCAACAATCTTTAGAGTCCTTTTGAAGGAGCTGGTGTAACTTGGTGATGTTACTGTAAGAATTTTTTGTGCCGTATGTGCTGTTAGAATAGCTGAATCGTTTGGACTAATAGTTACAAATTACTTTTGTGCCCTTACTAAATTTTAATTGAATGTCAAAAGGAGTAATTTCTTTCTCCAGGCTGTAAAAGAATTATCTTGCTTATTTTTCTGTAATGGCATTCGTGACACGTGTATTTTGAAAATACTTCTTAAACTGGGTGCAGCTCTAATTTTATGCAAACTGAGTGTTTTGCTTAACTAATTATAACCGCCTTATATGAAGAGCATAGTTCCATGGAAAATTTTCTGTGGAAGGAAGTTTTCAAGTTCCTACAGAAGAATTTCATGCTGATGTCTAACAAACAACGTGCCTCTCTAATGTGTGTGTGTATATATATATATAACGCAAAAAACCACAAAACCATGCTGGACTTTTTCTGATACATACCAATTTACATTTTTTAGTAAGTGGTAGATAATGGTTTAATATCTAAACTGCAAAAATTAAATGTCAACCATTTCAAACAGCGTGCATCACTTTCCTGCTTTTACGATTTCTCTGTAAAGACTTGTCTGAAGACGTCTGTATTGGAGTCTGATTCAGAGTCTTTTGAAGTCGCTGTTAGTTCCCCAGTTTGTAGTAGTGGCCACTGAACCAGAACTGTCTATTTAATAATGGATTATTTGCATTTGCGTTTAGAGGTTCTGAGCTTTTGCTACAAAAGTGGTAACCTAATATTTGAGTAAAGTGCTTTAAAATTTAAACTCTGCCTTTGGTGGTTAAGTGTTTTGCAGTTAAAATACCTTTGATTTGCCATAGTAAGTATCAGGAATACAGGAGGGGGTCCAAGTTTTTTACTTGAACTGGAAGAGTTTCTACAGTGCTTAAGTGGTAATTGGATTAGGATCCATGCTCTGGTCGTGAGGATCAGTTCTGAGAAGATTTTGAGTTAAGTTTGAGATCGTATTTTCACATACATTGGAAAGTACAGTAGTGAAATAATTTTTATATAAGCTTTTCTAAAGCAATCACCATTGTTCCTGACATTTGTCGGTATGATTTGTTGTTGTTCTTTCTTAAAGTCTGACTGAAATGTTGGTCACGAACCCGAGAGGCTTTTGTTGTAAGGGAACCATGTGGACTGGTGTGGTTTTTCCTTCCATTGAAATGCCAGTCTATCTGCAAGTTCTCTGTAGTACCAGAAACAGTTATTATCTCACCTGTCAGCAAGGCAAGGGCTGAACTATTATTTTTCTCGTGTTTGTTTTTTAAGCAATTTTTCTAATCAGTGTTTCAGCTCCTTTGGGTAAATCTATCAATTCTCACATGCCATTTTGAAGACAGAGTAAGCTTTGCTACTTTACTCACAGAGTGCAAATGCTGTTGGAAGGATGAAGGTTAAACTGATTTGGGCATTAATTTTTTTACACTTCCGTTCAACTCACTCTTTCAGAACTTTTTGTTTGTTTGTTTCACTTTGGATAGTAGCAGGGAAACCTTTGATCAGCTTCCAGCTAGCCCACATATTTTTAGTGGCTTACTGAAAAAAACAAGGATTACTTTCAGAAGTTAGAATAACAAACCAAACTGTTACTGTTATCTTCAGCATATAATTCAGCGGGTGGGTTTTCTTCTCTCATGTTCAACTAGAATGACATTGTATTTGTCTATTTCAGTTGGACGAGATAATAAAATTCTGCCTGTATCCCAGTATTTAAAAAAAAAAAAAGCCAACAAATCTGTTTTCTTATTGACACTTTTTAATTAACGTATTGCCGCAGGGGAAAGTCTCTGTATTCCTAACTTTAACAATATTGTGTAATGTTTAAATATAGTATTGTAGATAGGTTTTCTATCTAAATGTACATTTATATATATGTGTTGAAGTGTCATATCCTTTCTGTTTTCAAGTTTTGTCTTTTAGTCACTGTATGTACACACAGTCAGAACCACTATAAGCTTATTGGGAAAGGGGAATATTAGGGAGCAGGAAAACTGTTGCATAAGCATCAAGGTGAACTCCAGGATCAAACTGTAAAGGACCATTAAATATTTAGTTGTAGTCAAATTCTAAACAATCACATTTCAAGGAAAGCAGTTTCAGTTTTTACTAGTAGAGAGCAGGAATATGTCTGTTTGAACCAGTTCTTATTTTATCTTTTAAGTCCATGTCTTGCAGCAGATGATTGAATCTTTTATAAACTAGGGGAGAGGGGGTGATATACTACATCCATTTACAAATAAAAACTGTATATCCCAAAATGCTTTCCCCTCACATCTGGTAAGCCCTAAACCATTTTAGGCACTATCCCTTCAGTTTGCAAGGGAGAACTGCTTTCCCTGACTCGTCTTAGTGGGTTTCACACAGGGACACTGTTCTAATTGTTCTCCTTCGTCATCTTGGGTGCAGCTGATTCTCAGTGTGCTCCAGTTCTCACTGATGAGATTAATGGGGTTCTGCTCCTTGCTCACTCTGTGTGTCCACCGTGATCAGCCTTTACTCATATAGCCTAACACTTTGTTTCATTTATCCAAGGAATAGCATACACATTCCCAGAGTCGCTCCTTCTGTTTCACTTACGGTGTACAGACATGGGAGTGTTCTGTAATGAGAAAAACATGGGTTTTAAAAGCTTACAATGTTTAGGTACACTATTCCATCGCTTCCTCCAGGATTTACAAGATGCTCTTACAGAAGAGCAACAAGTGCCATAAATGTAACCAGATGGGCAAACAGAATAGCAAGCTGCAGAAATTTATTTCAGTTAATTACCAGAAAGCATCTTCAAAATATAATTCAGAAAAAATAGAAAATGTTACTACGCAGTCTGAATGCTTAAAAATTGTGTATATTGATGATTGCTGTGTCTCCATATGGTCATTTAGTTTATGAGTGTTCCCTGATATAAAAATTCTAAACAGGTTGGTACGGCCCAGCACTCCCAGGTTTGTATCTGACAGTGTAAGTTATGTAGTTCAAGGCCTTTTCAAAGCATATGTTTCTACTGACTTTAATAGGCTTTGCATTGGACCTTAATAAAGTCATAAATGACTGTAGGAAATCTCTAAAGAATATTGGTCATGGTTGGATTGTATAATATATAACAAGTTCAGTGGCATTTGCAGTTTTTAGTTGTTGTGTTTGCTTTTCTGGAACAGCTTTTGGTTTCGAATGCGTATTTTAATAGTTCCATGCGATGTTTTTAGAAATTCTATTTAATTACAGTACAACATTCTTCATTAGACTAGGGGAAGGATAATGTGGTTTCAAAGAGGGAGTGTAATGTGTTTTTAATAGCTTTTTCATGTTGTTTGAATTCAGTAGAATCTGTCTGTAGTTTGTTGCCTTCTGTTGAAGGACAAGGGTGCTGACTCTGCAGATCTGTTGATGGGCCCCTATCTTATGCGTACATTTTTAATTGATTCCTGTTTGTGTTAGATTCTCACAGGTCATTTTGGGCTTTTCTGCTGAACTCCTTCATAGTTCGTGGTTTGTCTCTCATGTCTCTCACTTGCAGAGTGTTATGTTTGTGTAATGCTGTGGTAATGTGATAGAAAACAAGTGCGGACCAGATGAGTAATACATGAGAGAGTACTTTTATAGTATCTTTTAAATGCCTTATCTGCTTAGCCTGAGAAAAGGTGCCTATGGCTTCCCCTACATTGTATATATTCTTAGTGCACTTTTTTTTCATGCCAATGGGCAAATCTTTTAGCTCAAACCATGGGTCAAATTATTTTTGGTGAGAACATCAAGAAAAACATATTCTTTTGCTTAGAGGAGGAGGATGACCGGAATGAAGCGACTTTCCTTCTCGTGCAGGGGCATGTTCTTCTGTTCCTTTTATTATTGACTATTTATTTTAGCAAAGAGAGATGTATTATTGATCACAAATTCTCTTGAATTTTTTATTCCGAACAAGGTTTTCTACATACATGGAAGCCTTAAATGTCCAGCTTTGTAGAGCTGTGAATGATATATCTAGTTTAAATGGCTTATAGTTTAGCAGACAGCAGCAGAGATTTATGTACATTCTTAAGATCTGTAATTTTTAAAAATCACTGTTATTCATTAAGACTTACCTCAAAGACACGTTGCAGCTAAACTGTCAAGGAAGGGTGGTCGCAAACTTTGTATTGCAACTCAAAAGCGAGTTTTCTTCCTTGTATAATGCATGAGAGGTGCTGTGACAGGTTGTGAATATGTGTCCTCCAGGCTGCAGCTGTGCTACCTGAGGAGAATTTACCATGCGCAGCAAGTTATCAGCCGCCCCCAGTAACTCGCCACTCAAATATGCCAGCTCAGTGGTTCATGTGATGCATTAAAATTGCTTCTTTATTTTAGCAAATATTTAAGATATAGAATTAGTCACTGTAATTTTAATTGAAATTGGTTTGTCAAGGATTAGAGGATCTTCTCTGGCCCAAGCAGGAAACGTGTAAGAATGGTGACAGTTGGAAACACTTGTTGAAAATGTGAGACCTCTTTTGTTAATTAAACCATTGCATGGTTCTTGTATTCTAAAACAGACCATGAATTTAGAAAAGATATGTCTAATATTTTACATTTCATTATGTTCATGTAACTAAATTTTATTTCCATCTGAAGCAGTTCTTCTCTGCTTTTTGGGTTTTGTACTATCATATGTAAAATCACCACTCTGGTTAAGGATCAGGATTCATTCTTGTTCCAGATGCAGCACACCTCTGATTGAGTTTCTGAGTTTATCTTTGTTTCTTTGCCATAATATTATGGGAGATTTTGATTAGGCTTTTGAGTCTGTCTTTTCCTCTAGTAGTTTCGCCAAGAATGAAATGTTACTGTGGAGTGAACCAAGCAGGATAATTCCCTCCACCAGCTCCATGCCCCCTCCCCTGCTTTAGGAATGGGGATGTAAACAGCAGATGCAATGGGACTGTCACGTACAAAGCTAGTGTTACCTGGCAGCTTGCTCCAAAAGGGTGCAGATGAGGTGAGAGTTTCTGGATGAGTTACACCACAACACTGATTTTCGAAATGGATAGACCTGGTGCACCCTGGCTTCATGGGGGTTACCTGCTTCCTAGGTCTGCTTCTCTTCACAGCCTATGAAATCTTGCTCCATAAAGAAGGCAATAATTTTGCCCTTATTATTCCTGCAAAAATCTTCAATCAATTGATTCATTAGTACTCTTAAGATAACCTAAATCCAGTAGTAATTACTGGATTCTAGGACCTGTCTGGACTCTCCCCCACACTTTTAAGTAGCTTTAGAATAAGGTTACGTCCTCAGGTCAACTTCATCAAGCTTTGCACTGATGGAGCTACCTTCAAAATTTGTATCTTTACCTCTGGTCAGTGAGGTCCTGAAATTGTTTCTAGATCTCCTAGAGCATCCCATGAAATTTGAGTAGCCTATGCAGGGATTTTGATGGCTCTTATTTTAAGGAAACTTTGATACTCTAAACACTTAGGCTATTAGGTGATTTTAAAGATACCCCTGTTTGCTATCTTGTTGCAGATTGTACTTCATCGTTTTCAGAGGAAACATGTTTTTGTCACAGCTGCAAAACCAGAAACCTTGGCTGTAAGTCGAGGAGGAGTGTTTGTGCAGCTATCGTTACTTACTGCTTAGTGTACCTCTTTGTTGGTCCATGGCTTTCAAGTATAGCAGAGGACTGTTCGTCCAATTGCAGGCCCTAGGGCTAAGCAAAAGAATGGCAAATATTTTTCGGGTCTTGCCTAGTTCCTTTGAATCATCAACAATTTAGAGCTGAAGAAATCCCACTTGTAAAGATACGTTCATAAGTTTAGCTGGATTTATTGCTCTGTACCCAACATGCCTCAGAAGAGCAATATTCCACCCCGTGTATTTCCCCTTTGTCTGAGTGTTAAGAAACTCAACCTATGTGGCCCTTGTTAGACTTCACGGAAAGCAAGACAATGATTCCAACTGGATTTTACATTCATGTTTTTAACAAATAAGAGCTTGTTTTTCAAGCTTTTATTAAACTGAAATATGTGGTTTTGAACGATACGTTTGAGGAATCTGTCCTGAGCATCGCTGATACTAGGTAACTGGCTTCCAGATTTTAAAAATGTGGAATTGATGGTGAAGTGGACCATCAGAATTGCCAAATGTCTTGTATTTTGAATATTTAACTTCAAAACTATCCATTTCACTTTTAAAGCGGAATTAGAGCAATTAAAACTTTCTCTTCTGTAAATCGTGACTATTAATGTACCACTAATCATTGTACCATTGAAACCTGAGATGGATCTATGTGATTTTATAAAGAAATTAATAAAGAAAAACAAGGTAGTTGTAAAACCAATACTGGATGAAACCCGAGTTCTCTGAGGTTAGGGACAAATGTCTTTAGGGCCAGGAGTTCAGCCCAGTGTGACAGGAATTCTGCATTTTCATGACATCATGATGGCTGAAGGAAAAAAATCAGTGCCTTGCCTAAAAATACTTGAAAGTGTGTCTTTAGAGAAATGTTGGAGTACTGATTGAAGTAAGGGGGTTTGCAAGTTTTAGGGGTTTTAATTCCACTTATTCTGAAACTGAAGTTTTCCTTCTCCTGTTTTTGAATTAAGTAGAAATTAAAGTGCTCTTTGTTCAAGCGACTCTTCTTACAAAGTACTTCAAAATATTTTTTTCTCAATCCTGTGAATTTACTTCTGAAACTATTGTCACCTCTTTGTGCACTTCAGATCATGCTTGGCAGAGGGATTTCAGACAGCTCGCTGGAATCGTGGTATGAGTGAGATGGAAGGCGAAACATCCATTGATTTAGAAGGGTGAGGGTGACGCTTCTTAGTATTTGAGGGATGAAGAGTTGGTCTTTCTTTTGTTTGGGTTTGGTTTGTTGTTTTTTTTTTTTCTTCCACAAATCAGCAAAGATTCTTTAAATGGCAGAAGGTTGTGTGTAGAGGCAGCTAGTAAAGGTCAGGGCCTCTCACTGTGAAACTAAACAGTTTCATTTAGGTTATGACATGGGATGTCTAAAATGCCCAGCAGTATAATACTAGTGAAGAAAGTCACATTTGAGCACTTAACACTTTAATAAATGTCTCCGTATGGTTTAAGGGTAAAGATGAGGGTTTTTTCTTCCTTGAGAACTTCAGTGTTGCTTTGTGGATGTTGGAATACTTTTGTCTGCTCCTTGAAACACTAAACCGCTGTTTTTCCATTACATGTGATGCAAAGCCTTTCAAATACCTGAACATTTAGATGATGTGTTTTATATTTGTTTCTACAAAATATGTGAAGAATTAAAACTGTAGACGCTTAATCTACAGCTGATGTAGGTTGTGTAAATTCTTCACACACAGCATAGCCTAATAACATTCTTAGCAGTGTCCATGGATTATGATCCTTTTTAAATAAAAGGTAAATGTCCTGTAATATTATGAGAACAAATAAATGCACTGTGGCAGAAATGTTAGCCTTGGGTATCAATTCAACAGATAAACAGTGATTACAGAATGTAATCTTCCGTCTGTGAAAACTCTTTCTCCTTGTAAAGCTTTTTCATGGAAAAATAAGTATTAAAAAAATTATCTTTTCTTTGAAGGCTGGCTTTGTCTGTCAATCTTTACAGCAATGTAGGTGTGGAAGTTAGGAAATGCATCTGACATAAGGGGTTGCAACTTGATTAAAAGCCTTTAATTAACAAGTAGTATTGGTTTCACACTCCATTTCCCCCTGGGCTCTGCAGCCGTGGGTGTCACAGGCCACACAGTGCCTGAGGGTCGGCGGTGAAACACTGCCGTTGTGAGTGCTCCCTGACTGCAATGTTATGCAGTGGCCTGGAAACAAGACATCCGGTTTATTCCGTTTCTACACGAGAGATGTGTAGCCTTCAGTTTATTGCAGAGACCCCAGAGCAAACTTAGCTACTGGTACAGGTCTGGCTGCACCGAACTCCCCTCTGAAACACTCTGTGTTTTGTTACTGCAGTTTGTGGTACGTGGGTGCCGGTTCAGTAATCATGGTTGAACCATATTTTACCAGCGGCTTCTATAAAAATGTAATTGTTTTGTTAGAATTATTTTACTGGGATGACAGTTTTGCGGCTTTGACTACGGACACATGGATACAGAATGCTAACAGAGGCTTCCCGTGTGCACCGGCACAACAGAGGACTGATACCGACATATCTACGGATAATCCCTTATTTATGTTGTGCATCATGGTTTTATTGATACAACGATTTATCGTTACTGAATCTGGTCTACCTACTCTAGGTGAGCCCCAGCAACAGTAGTGTAGCTATGCTGGTTTTTATCCCCTGCTTGCTAAAGATTATTCCTCGTGTCTGTGGATCTATTCAAACATTTAAAACATTTATACACACTAGATATAAAATTCAGCTAACTTTCTTTGACTTCCATCCAGATTAAATATATTCAGCTTAGCCTGATGCGGTAAGTCTGAGTTTGACAAACATTCAAACAAATTTATTTGCAATTTTTATGTTTTGTTATACAGTGCTTCTAAATCTGCTGCCGGGCCTCACTCTGCTGGCTTAGGCGGGGTTGTGCCATCTCTCAGCATCTTAGCGAGTATTTGCCTCAGATCACAAAGCTGAAAGTTTATTTGCTTGTCAGTCATCACCTCTGGAATGACGCCTTCACCCCAACTCTTACCTGAGGATTCCTGAAACACTAAGCCTGTTTGTACACAGACTTGTATGTTCTGTGTGCAAATGAACCCGTTATGCCGTGTGTATAGTGACACTTAATGTCACTGTGCTGGGCTTGTGCAGGTTGCCAGGACCCAGGCAACCTTGGTTGCCAGGGAGGCACTGCCCAGTAGAGGTTCCCATGGGCACGAAGTCGCTGCTCGAGGAAACAATTAATTAGGTTGTTTCTAAAGGCAAGGGAAAGGAGTTTTTCATGTGAGACTCACGAGTTATTTTCTTGTCTCTGCAAGTGATTCTGCCATCTCCTGCCAAGAGGAACTTACTTGGGGTTTGGGTAGATGTGGCTTTAAACGGCTTCTATTAGGTTGTTTCTAAAGGCAAGGGAAAGGAGTTTTTCATGTGAGACTCACGAGTTATTTTCTTGTCTCTGCAAGTGATTCTGCCATCTCCTGCCAAGAGGAACTTACTTGGGGTTTGGGTAGATGTGGCTTTAAACGCTGCCCTGCCCTGCCCTGCCCTGCCCTGCCCATCTGAAGTAGTTTCCTGTGGCTGTTCAAAGTTATGACCCTGCTGCCTCATCCAAATTTTATCTTTTCTGCCTGTCACCCTGGTATATTGTGCACATGATTCCACTAGAAACTGAAAGCGATACTGACGGCTATTTTATCTGCCGCGGTGTGTTGTAGCAGAATTCCACCCTCACTGTAACTGGGCCTTCTAGAGCCTGTGAGTTCTCCTTTGCCTCTTCCTTAAGCACAGAAGTCACAGCAGAGGTGAGGATTTCAGCTCTGAGTATGAAAGAGTAGCTACCCTACAGTAGCACACGTTGTTTCTTTCTTTTTTTGGAAAAGCATTAGCAAGTCGTAGCCCTTAGTTAAATCTCTCCTAGTTCTCCTCTCTCATGCGTGCCCTTAAGCAGAGCCCATGGGCTTAGCAGTGCTCAGAGCTCCTAACAACAGGCTGTAAATAGTGGGTGTGTTTTCCAAACACTGGACAGAGCTGCGAAATGAAGGAGTACTGAGATGTTAGTGAAGAGGTCCCTTCAGTAAAACCAAGTAGTTAGTTGAATTTACCCTTGTGCTGTATATTCACTTGTGAATTCCATCGACCATGGAACTACACTGTTATTTTAGATCTTTGAAGCTCATGTTGCGACTGTTGTCCTCGAGAACTGAAAAGTTGTTCTAACACCATCTTTATTTACTAAGGAGAAGGCAGCACCTCAAGTTTAGTATCTTCTTTATACAGAGGGCTTGGGAAAGCACGTGGCTTCCCTAGCGAAGGTCTGAGATGACAGCACGTAAGCATGACGTGTTTTAGGCAGCACAAAGCAGAGCCAACAGTTTGATGGTCAGCAGCAAGCGTAAGCCGTCGTTACACCAAGGCCTCTGCACCTTCCCTCCTTCACGTGCACACTGGCACGCTCATAACTTGACTAAAGCTGCGATGTTTTCCAGGTCATGATCTGGGGTCGGTTCAAAATTACGGTGATCACTAAGAATGAGAGATGTGGCTGGTTTTCAGAATCTTAATACATTCAAGTGGAATCACAGGAGAGAATATAAAATGGAAATGAGCCAAGCAGTGCATAGGAGCATCGATGCCTAAATGGAAGTTAAGTCCAAGGGAAATTTGCTGGCGGCTGCTGAGAAACCCATCATTTAAATTTTTCATTTCTTTATGCAGTTGAGTGAAGAGGATGGATTTAATTAGCGTTTTTGCTCGGCTTCTAGCAGTGGAAGTGCTGTGAAGTGCTGTTGTTAACCACAGACTTGAGTCAAAGGATGTACGTGGCAGAACTCCTTACACCGTTACAAGGAGGGTGCAGGGGATGTACTGGGACACTCAGAAATGGAGTGCCTAGTAAAGTGACAAAATTTGCCTCACAAATTCGCTGGTAAGTGTAAAATGAAACATTTACTGAATCATAACAGGATTAGTTATGAATTTAAACTAGCAGGGGATTAAAATATTTTATTTACTTGGGGATGCTGAACAGAACGATTCTCTTTACAGAAGGCTTAAATTATGTGGAAGCACATGAAATACAGGAAGAATACAGAACTTTACTAAGAGGAGTGAAGTAGGATGGATGGTATATTTTATATAGAAGCGTAAGCATCTTTTTTCTAATATACAGCAAGCTTGCTGATTTTAAAAAATAGGAATTTGTAAATGTTAGTGAATGGAGAGTCTCAGCAAATTCGTGACCTGCTTCTGGTTGATGTAAGTATGTATGTCCTCTATAATCGTGACTTCATATATTTTTCTTACGAACTTGGTACGGGGTCTCTCCTGCTTTCACAAACAGTGGTGGCCTAATCACCATGATGCCCTCTGGGACTCTGCGTATCACAGTTTTGGTCCTGACAGTAGGAGAAACGACGTTATCGCAGGCATCGGACAGCAGCCGTGCCTCTGTTTGCCAAGAACAGTCTAGCTCAGAAGAACCAGTTGTTTTCCACCTTCTCCTGACATGCAGAAAGCTTGGGGAGTACCTCGTACAGCAGCAAACAAAAAATGGTCAGGATTCTTTTGGATTTAATCTGTGCTGAAGCTTATCACAATCTTGAAGGAAAGCTGTATTTATGGTTAAAGTGGTTTTGGGAAAGAGCTAATTTGCTATTCGCAAAAAATCCTGACAAGTTTGTGCTTTTAGCCTAGAAAAAAAGTATTTTAAACTCAAAAATGTTTAGAGTCAAGTAAAGAAATTTTCAGGAAAAGGGATCAGGTTATTCCAAAGCAATTCTGAGCTGCCAGCTTAACAGTATGAGGACTGCTGTAAGCAAAGATGTATCCTATCCATTTTTATTTTGTCAGGCAAGGAAATTAGTGGCGAAATCCACTGGGATTATGTTCCATTGTGGCACCTCAATATTACATCTGAGCATTAAAGGCTACCGAATTCTCCTCAGTTTGGGAAGAGACTCAGATTCAGTACAAAGTTTGACTATGATACAAACCACGTGATGGCTGAAGCCTTAGGTGGAAGAATTTTTCCTGCTTTTAGCTGGACAGTGGAGCGTACACATTTCTCTCAGGCAGCAAACAAATGCATTTATCCTACACTGCCGCACTCCTCTCGTTAGTCTCTGCTGGGTTTCTTCTCAATGACCATCACAAGATCCTTTTCACCCTACCTTCATCTCTCTAATTAGCTCTCCCAAAGCTTGCAGCCCTATCTATCTGCTTATAGCTCTTTTCGCTCACAAAAAAAAAGTAATTTAGTTTTTCTCTTATTGAAAAATATTCCTATCCTCTACATCCCTTCCCCTTTTCTTTTTACACTCATGTTCTGTTAGCAAGAGCTCCTGCTCCTTCTATTTCACTTCTGTATTGCATCCCACGAACTCGTCTGTCCCCATGCTGACCGCTGAAATTGCTCTCAGCAAGGTTTCTAACGATCTGTTGCTAGCCAAATATCTTCAATCTTCGTGGCCTGCCAGTCGCCTTCAACACACACGACCAGCCTTTTAGTTTCGAAATTTTCACTTTGCTTCTCTACTTCCCTTTATTCCAGCTCTCTGCAGACTTTGGAAACTGCTCCTTCCTCATGTCCTTGGCTGAATAGTCTTCATCTTCCCCATCTCCAGCTTTTGGTGGGAATTCCCCTGGACGGCCACTCTTCCCTCCCTCTTTCCTTTGCACACTTTGTCTCTGGATGGCATCAAGTTTAGCAGCCATCTGTGCTTGAATCCAGTTGCCAGCTCTCCCTACCTGCTGGTATCGAGTATATGCCGCACCTCTGCATGTTTCCATGTGCCATTCACAGCGCAGTCTTCTCCTTTTTGTGAAGTTTTATTCATTTTCAAAATACTGACTCCCGCCTCTGATTTTTTCACCTTGCTGCACCCTTATCCACTGTTAATCTTGCAATCATGACAAAAAGTATCTCTGAGACTTCCCTTAATTTTCAAAAGGATTTCCTCATTGACGCTGGCAAATGCTGAAATACCATCGATATTTAGGCTCTCCTGGACTGAGATAACTCACTCTTAAACCAACAATATCTCATTGTTCACTGTCAGACTCCATCTGTTGCCTGCACTGTATCGTTGGTTGCCTGCTGTTGCACATCGCTTGTAAGCTTTTGGTGGATACAGGACTTGCTTCTCCCTGTGGTGGTGTTTACACACCACCTAATGCTGTGGAATCTTTCTTGAGAAGAACTCCTAGACACTGTACAAATGATAATAGCAGTTGGTATGACAGGTTTATTTCCCTAGCAGTCCTTAATCTCAGCAAAACAGATTTTAAAATAGACTCAGAAAGCAGAAAAATAAAATAAATTACTTCTATGAAATTTGAAGTTCTCCTGTCATCATTCAGATGTCTTGCTCTTGCCTATCTGTTTGTAGATGAATCTCCCACCACTTGTCCCACTGACATTTCAGCAATGTATAAGCAAATAAATTAAAAAACCTTCCAGAAAGGCACATGGAGTTAAGCTGAGCAGAACATCTTCCCAGGTTCAAGTCCTAGAGGTTCCAAAGATTTTATCATGCTTTTTATAGGGATGCTTGATCACACGCTGAAAAAATGTTGAATTTGGCTAGAGAAGCATCTAGCTTCACGATATTTATTGCCTTTTTTAGTTTGTTCTAGTGGGTAAAGAAATGATTGATTGGAACGAGAGATCATCAGACATAGAGTTTGATCCTGCAGTGTGGTACCTCTGTCTTGCCCCTAAATACAGCAGATCCTACACACGTGTGACTGAAGGGAAGGGCCGTCCCATTGTGGTCACTTGCAGAGGGCGCATTTGGAGTGTCTGTAGGGGGTGAGTTTGCAGCTATGTTTAATTCCCGTGGAAGTTCATTCCATGGCTTTGGACAAGCCAGAAGGATGTCTCCTGAACTCCTGGTTGTTATCCACATATGGGCATCTGAGTGACTGATCAACGTTCTTTCTTAACAAGTACTTGCCTTTTTTATGTTTGGCACTGAGCATCTGGAAGGTGGTGAACAGCTTCATGAATTTTACTTGACATTGTGAGCAGAAGGACCTAATCTCCTCAGCCACAGGTCTGCTCCTCTGTTCCCTCCATCCTTCTCCACTCCGCATGAGAAGCTGCTTCCCATCGTTCCTGTATCCTTTGGGGTATGTGCGCTACCACTGCATCTGCAGAGTGGTACAGGATGGAGTGGGTGCTCCTAAGAAGCTGTCAGCTACCACTGCCGGGGTGAGGCTTTTGGCTGGTTGGACCGTAAGCCATTTTTTCTGAGGAAAGGCATTGGTCTAAGTCCTGTTAATGCCAGTTAGATGGCAGTCTTCCGTGGAAGCCTGTCTCAGCAGAGAAGACAGACACATAATGTCCTCCCATTTGCTCTTGGGACGTACTGCTGTAGTTCATGAAACAGCGATGAACTCATCTTCAGTATTGCACAGCTACAGTTGGGGCAAGAGGTAGTAAAAGACATTTAGAACTGAGGCCAGCAGTCTGGCAGAATCGGTATCTCCTGGTCAAGGAGAGGAGGTGGAAAGCCCTGCCCTGAGCTGGAGCTGTGTAAGACCTCAGTTCCAGTGAGGAATCCCGGCGTACTCCAGGTGCAGCGCAAATACACAGAGAGATACATGGTCAGGAAGTCTTTTCTTGGGGAACTTCTGCAATTGTACATAAATCCTCTGCCCTGGCCTGGTTTATTTTTACCTTTAATCCTGAAGAATTTCTGTCTGATTTCCTGCCCTTGTTTTCTCATGTTTTATTAGAACTAACTTGCAAAGCCTCATTCCAGCATGTGTGGGATCCTGAGCTTAGCTTTTCACGAAAAGCTGCCTTTTTAACTCTTTCACACCTACCCCTAGTTGATTTTCCATGGAGATAATACAGTATCTAAGGGAAATATTGGGAGGAACAATGTGCTGTTTTCTGTAAAATGGAAGGACTTGAAGTGTAAAGCACTGAGTGCATGACATTAACGTTGGGGAATAAGCATCTAAGACCCATGAAGTTCTGCAAAAATGTTAAGATATTGTTTTAGAAACTTAATGTTTTTTTCCAGATTACCTAACTTTGGTTTATTTATTTTACAGGCCTAAGAGAGTCACATGTATATCTTTAAAGATTAAAAGAAAAAACCCTATAGCTAATACAATTAATATTTTAGTTAAGAATGCAAGGCTGCATAACCAGAATTGTCATAAAACACTACAGAGCCCATGGGGTCTTGTCCATTACAGCAGTAGGAGTGGAGAATACTCAGTTCTCCATGATTATATATCCATATCCTAATCCTTTAGACCATAATTAAGCACTGTGCTTGTTGGTACTGTGGCATGATTTTCTGCTTATTGTTTCATCAAATTACAAATTTCTGTGACAATTTTAATGGCATTTTGAATTTTTTATTATTATTATTATAGGAATGTAAACAAGCTATTTGAGCCAGGTTTTTGGATTACTTTGTCTTTCCCCTGCCCCCGAATATCTAGCTGTTCAACTTCAGTTGAAAATATCTTCTGGGTTTTTGGAAGGATGTTTTCAGATTTGACTTGCAAAATTACTTCTAAATCAGCGTCAAATTGTTTTCATATTATTTTTCCTACTGAGAAAAAAAAATTCATTTTTAAGTGTCATAATTTCCCCGGAGAGAACAGTGTGTCCTGATGAATTGTGATGTATGTGGCAGACGTGGCGGTGCTGCACCAGAGCCCAGATGCCCAGCTGAGGCAAGGGAAAGGGCTGTGCATAGCAGGAGCTGCCTGCCCTGAAGAACCAACAATCTGAGAATAAACTAAGAAGCACGAGCTGGGCATTACATGCAGAGGGATCACAATAAAATAAAAGCGAGACATTTCAGACCAGCACCGTGAGCAAGTTGTCAGAGTAGTCCTTGGCCTGCCTGATGCCTACAAGTGCCACCACTCCCAAAATTTCCAAGTTAGGGTTGAGTTGTTGACGGAGTCAGACATCTTACAAGCAGAGAGCCCAGCGGCATCTGTGCTCTTCCAAGCCAGGTCCTTTCAGTGCCAAGGAATGGGCCTACACAGTTTAATTTGCCACTATAGACATAGTCCCTGTGACCAAATAGCCTAGAAGACAAACTCTACAGAAGATTTGTTGTGGAAGACTATGATCTCTGTAGAGTCTACTTGTTGGCACCTGGTTTTTCAAAACTACGTCCATGCTTCATTGTCCGGGTGCATGGCTGCTGATGGCAAAGAGCATCTTCACCGTGGTCAAGGTCTGCCCGTAAATAGACACGTAGCTGCAAAAGCACACGCGGATTTGTTCATGTGCCTCACGCAGTGGGGCTCTAGCCCTAACTTGGGATTGCCGGGTGTTGCTTCAATAGAAATGTGATGACAATTATGGATCCTTTCTTGGATGTCCATTATAGACTTTTTAAAAATCCTACACTCTTATTTAAAGCCTTTGACTGCAGGTCACCCCCTGTCCAGGAGAACTGACAACTGGTTATAACCAGGCCTGTATGATGATAGATAGGTGATTATATTTAAATAGCCCTGTCATAAAAAGCAGTTCCTAGACTGGTTTTTTTCTTACCCTGATATTTGAAAGGTTGCATTGCATTTCCTGCCACCTTAACAAAAACCTTCTGCAGTATGAAAAGGGTGTTAAAAGCCCTGAATTAAGCCAGTAGGTACCAAGCCAGTAGATACCATTTACCACACTAAATAAATACGTAAAAATGCAAATAAATTAATAAATCTATAATGTGTCTACAAGAGTTTCTCATGGTGGCAAAAAATGTTCCAGTCTTTTCAAAGTACAGATGAATTTGAATCTCGCTTCCAAAGAAAGGCTCGTGTTGCTAATCTCCAGTGTCCTGCTGTTTGAACTCACCAGCTTCGGAGATGATAAGAACATGATACTATGCAAACTATCAAAGTTTATTTACACAGCTTCTTAAAGACAGATCCTTTCAGTGGTATGGCCAGGTGGTTAATATCTATTGTCAGATTTTTTATGCACGCCGGTTCAGTAGTACACATTCTCCATCCTGCAAGCAAGATATTGTCCGCTGTATAATGCTCTGTCATCCTAAATCTGAGGGGTTAACACACTCTCATCTTTAATCTCCTGGAATCCTGCTTATCCTTTGATTTTAAAACCTATGAACACTGTTACAGAGCACATACTTCAATAAACACAATAAAAAAATCGAATAACCTAAGCAGCTTTATATTCAAAATTCAAAATTAAATTATGTATCAAGCAGGAATCGGGTAATGCAGTGCTTGCCTGCCATCAAGCCTTTCATCTTTGCAAATCCCAGGGGCACTCTAGTGTGCCCAGGTTGTCAGGTGAGCTCTCTGTTCTTCTTTTAAAGTGGCTTAAGCACTTAAGCCTCAGTTCTGGGACTCCCAATTTAATGTTCCCTGAAATGAATCTAATTTTCAAAGAATGGCCACTCAACGCTTTCTGAACAGCAGGCTGGTTTTCTGCTGGTATCTATAAACTGAGGCAACAAAGATCGGTCATCTCTTTTTTTAAGCATAGGACATATTTTTAATATGTTTAAATTAACTACAAACCATTTGTAACGGCCATGCATCGTTAGGTTTTCTGTATTTAAAAAGCTTTGCTTCTGCGTGGGACATAAATCACGCAATAAATTGTATGAGGAAAAATGGGAAACGGAGATACCAATTTATATACAAAGGAACTACTGAAAGATTTATTACCAGTGATTTTCTGAAATCTGCTGCAACAGCCAGGACATTTTCCAGAATGGATAGGGCTGCAGTTTTTCTCATCCATAGGTCAGCAGTTTGTGGGGGATCCTTGGAGAGGTCAGACTCAAGAGATCTCAGACTTGAACTCAAAGGCACTATCGGTAATGAAATGTCTTCCAGTGAGCACCGAAATGGTGCTGGAAGTCACCACCCCAAGTGAGGGTCTTGGCATCATACCTAAACCTCACTGAAGTGGTGGACGTGACAGTGGGAGCTTTCATGCGTGTTGAGCATGTCACTGACTCGGTGCCACAGGGATCCAGCTTTAACTGGGACCCCTTGGCACATCAGGGCAACAGGGTATTTGGAAAAAAAAAAAAATTCTTATGGCTTAAGTCAAGTTACAGCAACTTAAAAAGATCAGTTCGACATTTGTGGCCTATGTCTCCAGAAGGGTTATTTGAGTGAGCCCACACTGCGAAGGCTGCAGTGACTTAGATTACTTTGCAATTGCTGTGGACTACAAGACCACCACTTCAAGGTGGCACCAATGACAGAAGCAAAGTCACTGCATGGTATTGCAAATTCTAGACCAACACACTGGGAAATTTTAAGCAACCAGACTATTTTTTACAGAAATAGAAACAAAAGAAGAGAAGTGCTAAAAGAATGCCTCTTTCAAGAACCTTCCACAATGCAAATGCTTAACAAAGTCTTCCACAACATCAGAACCCAAAAATGATTTTTACTTCCCTGTCTCTTTGACATCACTTCTGCTGAAAATGACAAGCGCCTCAAAACTGCTTATTGCTTTCCAGCTAAAGCTTGACCTTTGCTGCTTTTCTTCTTCAACAAGTAACGCTGCTAAAATTATACATTAGAGAGGAAAGTGAATGATTCATCCAGCTGTGAAAGACTTATTTTGAAACTGTAGGAAAATACATACCTGGGCGTGTGGTTCTGGGATTAATTGAATCACCACATTTGCAAATCCTTAGACCTTAGCTCCCTGTAAAGTTGAGTTAAAATTCTGAGAGAAAGACTGCAAGTGAAGTTTGCAGAAAAGTGTGCAGTAGATATGCAACAATATCCATGAACAGTAAGCCCAAGATTTCGGGTAGGTCATGTAGTGTTAAGGAGGACAGAAGCACTCAGAGAATGATATTAGTATCATAGCATATCTCAGGCTGTAAGGGATCCATAGTATTGCAGGTTTCATTCGTACAGATAACATTTTTGGTTAAGTTGCACCTACCAAAACTCTGCTCATTCATGTGAGAAACCAGAACTTTGGTTGGCCCGAATACTTCCAAGTAGGAAGTCAAGTGTTTTCTGCCTCATTCCTATTTAACCCCTGTTATTGGTGGTGGCAGTCTGCTCTCAGTGCTCATGCAGCCACCTTCCAAGACTATGTCATCATAGCTAACTGGCATTAGGCTGACTTTGCAGAAAAGCAAAACAGTGAGAAAGTGGGAAAGTGCCTTTGGGCAGGTTCTTCCAGAACTGAAGCTAAAGCACAGTGCTGAAGAGACAGTAAAAGCCATTTTCATGCAGTACGTTTCATCTCCAGATGTGGTTAATCTCGAATACTGCTGCCAGGACTGGGCCTGTTCTGTGGATGAGAGGTCTGTACCTCCATATCCCAAACCAGAAAGAATGTGCAGAAAGCAAAGATAAATCCAGCCAACGTGTTCATGACTTTATTTATGTTGGGAAGGTGAAAGACAGAGCAGGCTTTCTGGACTATTTTGGTAATTAGAATGATTTAATAACGTGGCTAGGCAACTGAGCGTACAGACCTTGGGCTGTTCTGCCAGCTCATCTAAGTCATCATCTGCAGCACCGTTTGATTGCTAGACATCCATAGGGTTGAGCGCTTCAGCCATGCCGCAGCATTCCAAAATGTTCCATCTGGGGTTTTGTATGAAATTTTAAATATAGGACATGTGCCCATATGATTGGATGAGCAACTTCATTTGCCCTTGTGATCTGTTCTTGAAGTTGGACCTAGGATGCAAGGACAAACCAGTGCTAGATGCACATCGGTTGGAAAGAGATGTCATTGGTTGCTGCAAGGTTCTGCAGCTCCTTATGGCTCAGGCATATCATTTCAAACTGAAAAACTTGGCTGCTGTGAAGGGAAGGAGCAGCAGAGAGGCACCAAACCAGGATCCTGATTTTCACTTGAGATACAATACACAATGTTGGAACTTTTCTAATCCACTGCAAAGTGGGACAGGAAATTTTTGTCTGTGTGTCAAGTATCTCTGCTACTGTTAGGTTCTGTAAAGTGAGGTATGACACTAGTAACTGCAGTTGTGACATAAACTGTCAACAGCGCTGTCTGAGACGAGGCTTTGTGGAGGTGAGTTTGCTGTTCTTAACGTGTACTTGAGTTTACATGGCACCCTTCACCTGAGCGGTCACTTAAGGGCTATAAAAACACAGACCAGCATATTAATGTACCACTTTACCACATGGAAACACAATCCTATGGCATATCATACAGGAATACGACATCGATAACAACTTAAAATGTATTTCTCCCTGCCACACTATCACATGGAAAATATCGGTAAAGTGAAAGAGGCTGCCTTAGCTGGAATCTGGCGATAATACCCCTGTCGTTAGGGCTTTGTAGTGACTACGGAATAGCAGAGCCGATGTGGAGATGGTGGTTAGGTTCTTCTGGGGCTGGGCTCTGGTGGAGTCCAAGCAATCTGATTGCTTGCCGAGAGCAGATTTTATGCAGCACCTGAGCAAGCAGTCTGAATTTCACCCTGTCGCGGTTTGAGAAGGGGGGCATTT
>NW_010410242.1:9549-11175 GCF_000710305.1 Buceros rhinoceros silvestris | reverse complement strand
GAGGTGCGGCCTCCAACTTTCTGCACCCCCACTGTGGTGCACAGGATTGAGCAGTGACCTTGGTCTGCACAGCAGCACGTATAATCCTTTCTGCACACCAGTCCCTGGCGTTATCACTGCTGGAAGCAGACACTGTCTGCAACAACCTGCCGTTAACTTCAGACAGTGCAGCCGTTGAGCTGAAAAGTGAAATCTCTGAACAGAACGAGTGCTGCTCTAACTCAGACCAGGACAGAGGGATCCTGAGACTATCAAGCAGCTGCCCAGGATCCTGTCCTGCTCGTTCCCACATGTTCTTTGCAAACACGAGGCATGAGGTTTTCCTGTAGCAGTAAGGAAAATCTTTCCCTTTAGAGAAAACCTATCGAGGTGGAGGAATATTAGGCTTTGGGATTTACCAATAAAGCAAAGAGGACCCAGGACCCGCCCCTCAATGTGGTATTGATGTTTTGTTCTGGTTTCTCCCAAATGTCACCCACAATAGGGCAGGCAGCCTCCACAAGAGCTGAAACCAGCAAAGACTTAGGCCCCAGGTCAGCACCTCCATTCACAGCATTCAGTTAGGGTCTCGCATCACAAGCAGGTGTCCAGCAGGATAACTTTGGACAGGCTTCTTTAAAGAGTTGGCAAAATTCCTCTCTCTCCACCTCTTAAGAAATAAAAAGCCACAAGAGCAACCAGGGCATCTTCTGAACTTCTGAAAAAATTACATGTTCTAAGTTTACATTTCTTAAAAATCTCTCCAGAATGCATGTGTTCCACCTATACCTTTAATCTTGAAAAGCTCTTGGATGCTTTCCTTAAAGTGTTTTTCTTTTTTTAAGCCACCAGCACCACACTGCAAAACCTTGTCAAAGTGGACACATCTACAGAAAGCACACCCTGAAACACTGGCAGATATCTTAATACATGTTTTGAAAACCTCCTTTTGAAGCATACAAAGTACTTCTGTTTGGTAAATACTTGCTTATATTCTCCAAGGCACAGCAAAAAATTACTAGCATTTATTTTGCAGCTTGATTCAGAAGCTAGGATGAGTAGCCCATCTACACAGTCTTAAAGTATTAATATACTACATAACTCACTAATGAAGAAATATTCAAGATGAAGTTCTTCCCTGTCATAACCTGGAGAACCAATCAGCTAAGCCCATGCTGAGGCTCCTTTGTATGGCAAAGCAGCTGTGGCACAAGAGGAGGTTGGCAGAGGTGGCCAGGACGGAGTAATGAGGCCCTGCAGTAACAACACAGCACTTGCCTTTCAAATATGCCGCATACAAGATCCCAGCCTGTCCCTGCATCAAGATGAAGTTCTTCCCTGTCATAACCTGGAGAACCAATCAGCTAAGCCCATGCTGAGGCTCCTTTGTATGGCAAAGCAGCTGTGGCACAAGAGGAGGTTGGCAGAGGTGGCCAGGACGGAGTAATGAGGCCCTGCAGTAACAACACAGCACTTGCCTTTCAAATATGCCGCATACAAGATCCCAGCCTGTCCCTGCAGAGAAACACAAGGAGCAGGAGTGAGGCCCTGGTGCTGCTGAGCACCTGCCATGCCCCAGGACAAAGGGACCGGCTCCCACCTGGATGCAGCCCTGGTGGAACCAGGAGTGTCGGCACACTGGGCACA
>NW_010410242.1:5831-9347 GCF_000710305.1 Buceros rhinoceros silvestris | reverse complement strand
CCGATGTTCCCAGCAGAAAGAGTGCGAGGAAGAGGAGAGGGATGGGTGAGTTGAGAAGTGCTGGGACCTTCCACGGTGGTGGTGAGGAGAGGAGAGGAGGTACCTGTGCTTGGAAAAGTACTGGGTGACCCATTCACCAGGTGCAGCACAGGGGAGATGGAACATGTGGACACAACCCGCCCTCCGGCAGTGGATGGTGGCTCCAGTCTCCTGGCAGACGAAGCACTCATGGAAAAGGCACATCAGCCCCAATCAGCAGCCTCCATGTCTCTGCACGGTGCCCAGTGTGAGGCCGCTGCAGGGTCACACTGTGCACATCTGCTGGGTGGACGAGGCACCTGTGCTGGAGCCTCTGCGGAGATGCTGGGAGCAAGACTTTTGTCCCGCAGCTGCTTGGAAGGGCCAGGATTTCTCTGTCAGGGTGTGGACTAACGTCTCTGGGCGCCAACCCCCATGTTCTTGTCAGTTCCTCACCTTCTGCTCAGCCCACTGGCTTGCCCGTTGAATATGTTGCACGCAAAATCCCACCTGTCCACATGGGAAGACCCCTAATGGATGAAGCAGGGAGGCAAAAAGCTGCTGAAGAGAACAGATGAGATGCTGATGAGGGAAATGTGGTAGGGACTGCCTGTGGGAACGCAGGAAAAACTTATCATGCTGAATGTATGAGCACAGAGCCCTCGCTGTTCCTCTTTGGGCCCGTAGATGGTGGGGTCTGCCTGGCCACCTCTGCCTGGTGACACAACACGCAGGCTGCAGGGGAGAGAGCCAATGGCCCCAGGAATGAGCAACTCTGTGGGGCCAGAGGAAGCATCCCTGAGGAATTGCCCCCAGGAGCCTGCTTCCTCCCTGCCTGGCTGGCTGCTGGGCAGAGCTGGAGACTCCGCAGGGGAAGGGGGCATGGCCAGCACAGGTGTCCCAACAGGTGCCCACTGCCCAGCCTGGGTCCTGCTTGCTGAGAAGAGGAGGGTCCCTGTCCCAGGGTGCTTGGGCAGCTCTTGCCTCCCCCTACCGCTGCTCTCGGCCCCACACCAATGGCCCTGACAGCCACCTCTGCCAGGCTGCGAGTGGGATGCTTTGGTCTTACCCTTGTCCTCCATCGCTTCAAGGGCTCTCTCTGCCCTATCTGACACAGTGCACATCACCAGAGCGTTGGGAGTTGAGTCCCAGCAGTGCTGGACTGTCCCTTCCAAATGCTCCTGCACGGCTGAGGGAGAAGCAGGACATGGGTGAGCCTTCAGCATAGTACCAGAGCCCCAAGATTTGGTGTGCCCTGCTCCTTCAGCAGCCCCATGGCAGCCCCAACCCTCTCCCACCTTCTCCTCACCTCTCCGGTCACACTGACCTGTGTCCTGTGCCCAACATTCCGTTCTGTGGGCTTGGCCCACGGGTCATGGTGGCCTGCACCTCGATATGGGCAGGGATGCTGGAAATGGTCTCTGGTGTGGCAATAAACTGCCTTTCAGAGTCAGCTTGAGCCTTTTCTTGGTGGGTTGGGAATCTGCAAGGGGTTTTGGGGCAGCTTTGGCAGAGGGGGGTGGTTGGGAGTGTTGGTCACTTTGAGGGTAGGAAGCCTCTACAGAGGAGTCTGGACAGGCTGGGTCAATGGGCCAAGAGTTGCCAGGGACGTTTATGGTTGAAAAAGTATGATGTTGGAAGTGAATAAATAACAAAATTGAAACCACAGTTGGAATAGGTTTGCAGAGTCTAACTCCTTTTATTTGCCTTTGCAAAGAGGAGTTGGTTCTGAGCCTGGTGACACATCCTGGAGAAGTGAAGAGGGGGAATTTGGGATTAAAAGGAACCAACAGCTCTGAGGGGCTTCTTTGTATCCTGGGAGCTTCCTCCTTTCACCCACAGGGTCTCAAGTCCATCTAGGACAGAGCTGCCCATCGGCCAGAGCTGCCGTGGTCAGAAGGACGCATGGCCAGGCGAGGCTGTTCCTCTGCAGAGAGAGAAGCGTCCGTCTGAAGAGTCAGTCTGAGGAGCAGAGACCATTCCTGAGAGTCCAGTATCCAGCACAGCATGGTCTTAGCCAGATGCCAAAGGTTCATTTAGAGTGATAATGATGAGGTCTTGAGCAGCTTCTTGTTGACAACCAAGGAAGAAGTGACCTAGAGAGAAGAGGATTCCTAGAGAGGAGGGAAATGATCTGCTGAAGCTGAACCCTTTCAGCCTGCCTACAGACACATCTGTGAATTCTGCTGAGGGTGAGGACTCTGTAGCCTAAACAGACTATGGTGGATTCATTTAGGTCAAAATCTATGTCATGAAATTTTTTGCTTTTTTTTTTTTTCACTCAATACAGAAGCTTGGATTTTGAAGCTGTGAATTTCAGATCCTTTTTACCTAGAGCAGGTCTTGTGAGGAACGGGAAAAAATATTTTAAAATAGAATGATCAAGCAATAGGGAGAGCAAGGACCGTGAAAACATCAAAAGTTGTGGCAACACTTTTGGATGAGAGTGCTTTTAAGAGTCCCTGTTTATGTTGGAGAGGGAACTTAGCTTTGAACAATCGATGAACTTCTGCAAAGCAGGCAAGATCCACTCTTCTCACTACTTGGAGTTTGTTTTCTTGAAATACATGCCTATATATGGAAAAAAACAGTGAAAAATGAAAAGGTGTCTGATTGTTTTGCTGTGTTTCCCAGGTCTTCCTCTTGCCCTGCCCATGCTGGATTGTTTGGGATAGGATTGGACAAGATGCAGGGGTGATCTGCTCTGGAAATGTCGGTGAGGTAGTTGTACAGACAAATTCATTGGGTTTCAGTATGTCCAAGTTCAGGCACAGAGACAAACAAATATTACTGGGGTCCAGACACCAATGGCTTTCTGCCTGTGCCACCATGTTTACCTAAGGCACATTTGGGTCATTCCATTCACCTGAGTCTGACTATTCGTAGGAGTCTGAGCTTTGTTTTTGTGCTTATTTTTAACATCATTAAGGTGTCCAGGACCCTTCAGACTTTTGTATTACTTTGTGATTACAAGATATTAGCACATAGAGATTTAGCCTTCTGGGTCAGGAATGCTGGTACTGAGGCTAAAACAGGCTAGAAGAGGCAAAACATCTTTACACTGTGGTTACAGCCTCTGCTCAGAATAGGCTTCTGGCCAGCTCTCCAGGGATCTGATGAAGGCACCTGCAGGTTGGGCTCTCATGACATGGACTGAGGAATACTCTCACCCCAAGACTGCGCTGTCACCCTGTTGCATGCTTTTGACTTTGCAGACTGGTCTCATCCATCTTGCTTCACAGAGAATGGCCGTTGCTACTGAGCTGCCGAAACCCGGATGTCTTTGTCCTGGGCAGAAGTGCATAGGCCAGCAATGATGCAACACAACAGGAGAGATGTTTCTTGTCCTTCTGGATTAATTCACAGAGCACTGGGCAGCATGACTTACATCCACTTCTAACAGATCCAGGACTTCAATCTAGATGGTCAGGGTGGCATCTTTATCACGGTCAAGCTTTTAGCAGCACCAGCTACCAGGACAGGACAGGCTCTGAGGAA
>NW_010410242.1:2980-5634 GCF_000710305.1 Buceros rhinoceros silvestris | reverse complement strand
AGGAAAACCTCTAGTTTTAGTTTTTCTAAAGGTGTAATTCAGGTGCTAGGAGCCGTAGAGTGACCAGAGGTCTGAGAGCAAGCAAGACCAGTGCAGTGATGCCATAAAAGTGCCATGACTGGCTCAGCAGCTGAACTTCTGGAGACAGGGAAGGCTGGACAGGTTTCTGTGAACACAGAGATTGGCCCACTTCCACGGGAGCTACCCCTGAATGCTTCCCTGCTTAGCAGGACTCCTGTGGTACACACTTGAGCTGCTTGACCCTGAGTGTACAGCAGAAGCATGTGTTTTGCTTTTCCCTGTGAAAAAGAGAAGCCATGAGATGCTCCATCAGCTAGAAAGCATTCTCTAGGTGCTGATAAAAGCAGCATGTTTGCAGCAGCAGCCAGCAAAGGCAATGATGCAAGCTCCAAAATAGACCACACAGAAACTTGTGGCTATTTTCTTGCACACCTCAAACAGGAACACAGCAACATCATGCCATTCTGCAGCACATACAGCCCCTGAGATGTACCTGGCTTGCCACCATCATGGAAAAATACCCTCCCCTTCTCCTCTGTGAGGCCTTCTCCCCTCTCTGCCCTCATGAAACATTGTGGGTGATTGGGTCAGCTTGGTGGCCCTGCAGGACATGGCCTGTTTAAAATGGCTTCACCCTGTGGCCCCTGAAAAATGGCTGGCTATTCCTGGAGTGCCCTGTATGTTCCAGGATTCACTGGGCCACACAAGTTAAATAATTAGTCTTTCCTGAAACCACATACTTCCTGGTTTTGTTGCTTTCATAGATTTGGCTTTGTTTCTCTTGATTAGAGCGGTGGGGTTTGTAGATAGGGGCTCTATTCTTGGCAGAGAGGGGAGTATTATTAACATTCTGTATCGTGGGAGGGTGTATTATTGTATGACATTGCACAGAGTACCCTTAAAATAAAAGCCCTCCCCTGCCATTCTGGATATTGTTCTGACTGCCAGCTTCCTTCGCAGGGCTCTGAGCAGAGATGTCCCTCCCCAGGGTTATCGGCTGCCTCCTCCACTCCTTTCTCAAATCTGTGCCATTCACTCACAAAAGGACGCATCATTCAGTGTATCTCTGGTGGCAAAGCAGCACACGTGAGTTGGAGTCTGGTCTCTAGCAAACCAGGGGTTAAAGACAAATTGGCTGCCTCCTCCACCTTGCTCAGGGGAAAGGGTATAAATCAAGGGCTTTGGAGAGAGAAGCAGTTTGAATATCGCTCCCCCTAATCCCTGTGTCACCTTTCTGATACTGCCTGACCAGAGGCTTTGGCAAGGACAGGACATGATGCTTTCAGGCTTCTTTCAGGAAAACTTGCAGTTGTCCCTGCAGGGTCCTCTGTGCAGCTTAGCAAAACGTGCTTGCAGGAACGGTGGAGCAGGCCTTATGGTTTTCAGATTTCCCCCTTTAGTTTTGGTACAATCCATTAATTAGAAGCGTCACTATCACAAAGTACCTGTGATGAATCCCTGTCATCCATCCCGGCAGAAAACTGTCTCCAAGTGAAAAATAGCAACACAGGCAACGAACAGCTCATGCACATCTAACCCATGCCTAATTAAGACTATTTAAATACCAACATTATTAAATAAAGAGTAATTTCTCTTTCTGTCTCCCTTTAGTAAAAAAAAAAAAGGCAGGAAAATTAAATGTCTTAGCAGAGGAACTGGGAGTGTGAATGTGCCAGCAGCAGAATTCTCTCCTGTGTTAGGCACATGGAGGAGTTTCTCCTCCTGCTTTTCTGGGTCAGTGTGCAGCTCGACAGATTGCTGTATCTGCTAAAAACTGGGTGTTCCGAAATACGCAGAATGTGCAACCCAGTTCAGCCAGTGCTGTTGGAGTTGTCTGGCTCAACCTTGATGCTGCGCCGTAACAGGCTTTGCATTCAGTAAATGCAGCTTAGCCAGGAACACTCCTACTCCAGTTCTGTCTTACCTCATCCTGGCAAGCTTATTGCAATACACGGTAGCAAAATATCTCAGTCACAGTCACCTGCCTCATCAGACGCCATTTTGCCTGGAACTGAGAAACTGAAAAGCTGCCTCTTTTAGGTGCTGGAGGAGTGGAGCCAAGAACGGCCTGCAGCAGGATATGTGGAGAAGGCTGATCTCCATCCTCAGATCCATCCTTTTTCGTTGTGCTACTGTTTGTTAATAAGGAGTAAGGTGCCCAGTGTCACAGGAAGACTTGATAGGAGAAAAAGCCTTCTGCAGGCCTCAAAGCCAGCCCCAGGAAAGATTCTTCTTTAGTTATTTTTAGGTTTTTTTATAAAAAATAGATAAATATTGAACCTGTCAGGATGTTTTCTACAGCATTTCTCACCAGAGAAGTCTGGACATAACAGTTGAAATGTTTCAGATTTTTAGATTTCTAGCTGGCTGATAATACATGTATATATGGGTTTTTCTTTTTTCTCTGGACAGGATTACCAGAGTTTGCAAAAGCTCCAGCCATTCTTTCCTGGGTCATCACAAATTTAATGTGCTGTAAAACAGACAGGGAACAGCGAAATTGCCCTGTATGAGCGGATTACTGACAGAGAGTGCGATAGACAGGCAGGTAAAGGAGCATGTGGCAGGGCCGGGGCTGTGTTTGAAGTGGCCTTGAAAGAGGGGGAAGATTATTGGTAGAAGCTTAAAAACCA
>NW_010410242.1:0-2899 GCF_000710305.1 Buceros rhinoceros silvestris | reverse complement strand
AAAGAGTGTGAAGATTATTGGTAGAAGCTTAAAAGCCACTTCCTTGATGCAGGTTGCTGCCAGATCTCCTTCATATAGATTCAGATTCTGGAGAATAAGCAAAAGGCTTCAAGGCAGCACTACCGAAAGCTCTCAGGAGACTGTGGTGAGTAGGTTACTCCCCAAGAGACACGGCATGCTCCAGGGCAGCTAAGGTGCTGGTGAACAATCTCACTGTGACCAACAGCAGATACTAGGAGCAATGGCAACGAAACACACCCTCTTGTCAGCACTGTTCCCACAAGGCTCCTGAATCTTATCTCAAAATAGAGAAGTCCGCGCTGGCCAGCCAGGCTGAAACACAGGATAGACAATGACACCTGAAGGCAGCAGGCTCCAGTGCCTGGCGATCTTGGCAATTTTTTCACGTAGTCATCAGAGTGTGTTTACAAGACTCTTCCACTATTCTCTTCCTGCCAACAGCTGACAAGCATGTCTAGTTAAGCTTAACAGAACTGTGTTTAATAATTAGCAGAGCTCAGGAAGGCCTTGCTTGCAGCTCTGTTGTATGTGAAGGTGTCAATAAAAGCAACAGGAGAAATGAGAAGTGTTCAACACTTGCAGCAGCTGGAGGATGCTCCCACCCTCATTCTGAGAGCAGCACCTCTCAGTGACTCCAGGCTGATGTCATCAGTGCCCAGAGGCTCCTCTTGGTGTCTGCTTTTCCATCTGCCCTTCCACTCCCAGGAGTAAAGGACGCTGAGGACAGCAAAATTGGCTTCAGTGTGTGGACGGGATGGTCCACCTCAGGTCCACCTCTGCCTGGGAGCCTTCTGCCCTCGCTCATAGTGGCTTAGCCTCACCTGCTCTGTGCAGGCAGGAACAGGCAGCTTCCAACCACATCCTAACATGGATTGCTCACTGCCCTGCTCTTGCTGAGGATTTCCTAGCAGGCACCATCTCCTCTTTTGCACAGGCATGTACAACAATTTAGGCAGGGCTGCCCTGAGCCTTTACCTTGTTCCTCACCTCGTGGTTGCCGCTGGCCATCAGGCTTGAGCCTTCCCTTCTCGTACTCCTCAGTCCCACTGCCTCAGCCTTCTGGTCATGTCCCTCACCAGAACATTTTTACCATCTCCATAGCTCTGGGTTGCAGCTTTCAGTGTTGTTATCTAGTCCATCCATCTGTTTTCTTGCTCGCTGTCATCTCAGCTTCGTCTATACTCCATTTCAACCCCTGCATAACCTTCCTTATTTCTAGACCAGTCCAGACTGCCTCCTTCTGTTTATGTACATTCACTGCCAACCTTCGATCCCCTTCACGCTTCCCTTTGCTTTGTTTTTATGGGCTTTTATGATGCTTATGTTGCACCAAGGCTCTTTTCCTTTCTATTCCCCTCCTGCCCCTGGATAACTATTTTTCCATCCATGGCTTTTACTGTCCACCTTTTATCATGAGTGTTTCTATGGGTGACAGGAGTGTCTGGAGCACATCACCTCTGCAAGCTTAGAGGCAACTCAGATATAGGTCAGGACTAAATATGCTTTGCTGATGGACTCTGCCCATAACCTGCTGGACATTCCCTGTGTGAACCCTGTGATCTCTTACTTGAAACTGCTATATCTTTCATGGTTTGGCCTCCTCTGAAAGCCAATCGATGGTCATCACTTTCAGGTGTCTTCTTGTCTGTCACAGTCATGGCTTGGGAGAGGTGACAATACCCCCTGCCATTCCTGCAGCTCTGCTTTCAGAGGAAAAGGAGACTGCCAGTCCTTTGCATGTAGCAGAGGCACAAGGTTCATCTCTGCTGCCCATGGATGGTGTGAGTGAATGGCAATCTGTATGGGATGGCTGATTTCTCTTGGTCTCTATAACACAGCCTGCCTGTAGAGCTCAGCCAGCACTGACCCACATCTGGAGGTCTCTGGTTCAGTCCATGGGTGATTTAAATGTCTTCCCCTGTCCACTCACCCTGCAAATGGGGTAGTGGCTTATCTCTCACCCTGCAGACATGTGGAGCAGAGGGGAGGGCTGCTCTCATTAGCACCTAATGACTCAACCACCCCCACAGCTCCCTCACCCTAATCAGGAATGAGGAGATAACATCACCACCAACAACTAATTGATGTGTTTCTAACCTCAAAGTCTTGATTTCCGGAAGAATTTAGCTGAGGAAACAATGTGTCTAGCTACTACATCAGCTCTGGGTTTGTCCCTCCACGAAGGCTGGCCAAGCAATGGACTCATCCAAGTGGAGATGAGTCGGAAAAGGTACAGGAGCTGCAGAGCTCCAGCATCCTGGGGAGCTGTGCCAGCACCAAGCTGATCTGCGGGACTCAATGCTCCAGCTGACCGAGGGATAAAGGGTTACACAGGGATCCTCTCCTTATAATGCTTGTGTCCTGAGCAGTAACATGTAGTTTCTCTGGGCACAAGGGCACACATAGAGACCCCCTTTGGGAAGGGCAGCAAGACCAAAAATCTCCAAGCAGGAGGTGGTTGCACTGACATATACATCTTCAAAGATTTAGAAGACTCAGGGAGAACACAGGGATTTAGAGGAGGAAGGGAAATGAGTGCTGAGGCGTGCGCAGAGGGAAGCTGAGGATTCTCCCGCTCCCTCCGAGCACATTGCTGATGTAGACCGAGGTCACCGCCTGTTAAGGGTCAAGGTACCGAGGTAATAATGACTTTAATAACTCCTCAAATTACCTTAACGAAATCCTTCTGTCCTGAACAGAGACAGAAAGGGTTTTAATAGGGGAAGGAAGAAATTCACACCTCGGTCTACATTCGGAACCGAAACAAACTTTTAATAAAAAATAAATTCATACATTTACACTCTACTATATATATATATAGTTACAAACCAAAGGGAAAAAAAGGAAAAAAAAAGAAAAAGTGAAGGTTTACACAAAC
>NW_010410241.1:0-29415 GCF_000710305.1 Buceros rhinoceros silvestris | reverse complement strand
CTGGTCAGCATTGCCAGATTTCTGTACTCTGTCACAGACCGTTGGGTTATCATGGGATGGAGCAACTTTAATTAATTTAACTGAGAACTCCGCTGGAGCGCTGCGTCCAGCGCTGGAGCCCTTAGCACATGAACATGGACCAGGTCCTAACTGTTGGACCAGGTCTGAAAGAGGGCCACAAAGATGATGAGAGGGATGGAGCACCTCTGCCATGGGGACAGGCCGGGAGAGTTGGGTTTGTTCAGCCTGGAGAAGAGAAGGCTGCAGGCAGACCTTATTGCTGCCTTCCAGTACTTAACGGGGCCTTCTAAGAAAGATGGGGACAGTCTTTTTAGCAGGACCTGTTGCGACAGGACAAAGGGTGATGCTTTTAAACTCAAAGAGGGGAAAATCAAACCAGAGATTAGGAAGAAATCTTTTACAGTGAGGGTAGTGATAGACTGGCCCAGGTTGCCCAGAGAGGTGGTAGATGCCCCATCCCTGGAAACACTCCAGGTCAAGTTGGACCTTGGGGCTCTGAGCAACCCGATCCTGCTCATTTCAGGTGGGTTGGACTAGATGACCTTTGAAGGTCCCTTCCAACCCAAAGCATTCTGTGGTTCTGTGTTTGTATGATTCTGATTTTTGCAGATTTCTGATTTTTTTGTTTCAGCATATGAAGCTGAGGGAAGGACTGGTGTTTATTGTCACATGTGGTTGTGTAGACCAACCTGGAAAAAAGCTGTGGCCAGCCCTAGTGGCATGTGTGCAACGGTTGGTGTTTGTTGCTGGGTCAGGACTTACACCAAAGCTTTTCCATGGGAAACAGTCTCCTCAAATCAGCAGCTGGTCTCGCATTATTTGTCTTGGTAGCCAGAAGGTCTGAAGAAAAAAAAAAAAGAGTTTTAGGGGAAGATACGTAGGTCACAGATTTTCCTGCAGGTTGATTTGCTTACTGTGTCAGCGGTGTGCGGTCTTTATTGGCTCCAGCCATATCCCAGAAGGCGCAAAGTCTAAGTTTTGAGTTGCTAGTGTAACAATTTAATTGGAAATGGTTAGATTTTGTGCTTAACTAATTGTTATAAATTACTTGTAATAAAATTGGGATGAACCATGGGAAGGCACGATCGTTAATAATGGAGGGTTTTGTCCTTTTTTTCACTATGGGTTGATATAGACTGTTATTCCTATTCCTATGAGGAAATTTTTAGTAGCTTTGAGGTGTGGTAAGTGTGGAGTGCAGGTTCTGGGGTCACAATGCTGTATTTTGCCTGTGGAGGGAACTGGGGTCAGTGGTGGTGCAGCCATCCTGGTTGTTTCTGGCTGTGACTGTTTGGAGCTGTCTGTTTGTCTGCAGAGTCAAGAGTTGGTGGTGACCGGTGTTTCCTCCCCGCCGTGCTGAAGTGGTTTGTGATCATTCAGTCTTCTGGCAGCTTGAACTTGGATGGCTCACAGGTGTTAAAGAGACCTTGTTTTGCCCCTGTAAATGTCATTAAAAATACTGTCCTTAGAGCATGTACATCAGAAATAGAATGGGCCTGAGGCTTCATAACACTATTCTGTTGAGGTTCTTAGGACAAAGCCACCTGCAAACCAGCTTGCTGCCTGTTTAGGTGTCACGGAGTGTGTGTACAGCTGTTGTGTGTGTGGTGTAGGATGGCCTCTGTGTTGTACTAAAACTTGAAGTAATTCAGCATCTCACTGTAGCTATAAAAGTAAGTGAATTAAAACTTCTCCCTAGTGTTCTAGGATGCATTTCCCACGGTGCATTTGCATCAATTGCAGCTTTGGCGTGGGAACAGGGTTATTTTTACTCCAACTATTAGTATTTTATACGCTACCAGGAACTATTGGAAGGAGTAAAGCGAGAGGCAGATGTTTGCCACATGAGTAGCTGCATCTTTAAGACATTCCTCCTCTATTTTCAGCCTGCCCCATCCAACCTGACCTGGATCATTTCCAGGGATGGGGCATCTACCACCTCTCTGCTTCCCACAGTGAAGTTTTGTCAGAATATTCCCTAATCAGCATCAAGAGAAATTTGATAATACAGTTTTAATAACTGATAAAAGCAAGTCTGATTGATCATTGATGGAAGAAGTTAGTCATCAGACTCACAAATTACCTCATCGCTAAACTGAAGGAAAATCGATGGGGGTGGTTATCTTCACGTGGTCCAGCTGGCTCTGAAGGACGTCTGTCCGAGTAGCTCGGTCTGTGTTCTGTACCACTGAAAAGGTGGCTACTGAAGAAACAAACAAAAAACTCCAGACTTTTTTCCACCTCAGTGTTCCCATGATACTGTTACCTTTTAAGTGGACACTGGGTTCTGATTGCCTTCAGGATTCTCATCATCGAGTGCCACTTCCCATTCCCACGTCAAAGGGGAGCGAGGAGGAGGCGTGCTCTTCTTGGAGGGAGAGGCAGGCAACTGCCCGAAGAGAGGCCGAGGGGACCTCAGTGTCAGGCTTGGGCTGCAGCGAGAAGTGGTTTTGCTCTCTCCAGGTGTAAGAATTGCAACCTCAGCAGGCACATACCAGTATGAACAGGATACCTAGGAGTTCAAGGAAGGGTTCAGGGAGTGTGAATACATGGTGCTTGATAATCAATATTATCCCTGGTTCACTGAAGAAACTGAAACATCAAGTTCTTTATCTGAATTTTAGCGTTGTAGGAATTTGATCGTAAGATTGTGATCAAAAGATTTTTCCTTAATCTCCCGCCAGCCTGAGCCCTGCTGTGGCCGTTACTGTTGGCTTCTGATAGTTCAGCTTCACACGTTATTGCTCATACAGCAAAGCTGGTTCAGAGAGGCACCTGATTAAATAGTTTGTCAAGTAGCCTAAGGTGATCAGAGTGAAGGCTCCTTTCTTCCCCATCCAGTGTCTCTTCAGTGTTCAAGGAGATGATCCTGTCGTGTGCCCTGACAACAGCACTGCAGCTCTCTCTAGTGTAAGATGTGCTGTATTTTGCAAAACTTGTTGAGCTGATCCGGTCCTGAGCTGGGAAAAAAAGATGCCAAAGCAGTTGGAAAAATAATGTGTTTTATCTGGTGGTGTTTTTTGGTTTTTTTTTTTTTTTTTGCCTGAACTGAATAGAAAGGCAAACCTGTGGGAGGAAAAAAAAATTCAGGTTTGGTAGAATATCTAAACAGCTTTGCTGCAGTCAAACAGAAAAAATTGTTTGCAGATCTACATAGTACTTTATTTTCCAGATTATTTAATTCCTATTTCTTTTCCAGATTATTATGAAGTCCTTTCTACAGTACCTTTTTTTTTTACTTTATTCTTTTGCCATTTTAAGTTAGCTTAATATTTAAAAATATCTTTTTAAACAAAAGCAAAAGGTCAAACGCTTCTCTTAAAAGCATTGGGATGGAGTATTTCAGCATGGCTGAAATAAAGCATTTGTTTTTGAAATCACTGAAATAAATATATGACTTCGTGTTTTAGCAGTCAAAGCTACTAAAAGGATTTGACCTTAAGGCACAAATAGTTTCGGTCCGCTTAGAAAGGTCATTTTCCAACTCCGGGACCAGTCCACCACAGAAGTGGTGGTTGGGGTGGAATTGAAGGAGAGCAAGAGCCACAAAAGTATTCTGTCACTATTTATTTGAATGTACAGGTGAATTTGCTTTGGTTGTGTTCATAACCCCGTTTATATTCTTTTTATGCCGTCTCCTATGTGCTTGAGGTTTACGGGTAGGCAATGTGGATTTAAGGTCAAATGCTCACAGACAGTGAACATTAAATTGAGGAGTTATGCTTGTGTAACTGCGGGAATAACGTGGAACCACAACGAAGCAGCGTAACTAAAATTTTGTAATTCAGATAAGCCAGTGGTGGAATAAATGGCATTTGCCAAGGGATCATTTAAATTAATAAATAGATCTGAGAGCATCAGGGTCGAGTTCTGTGAATGGAGACCGTTCCCAACCCTTTGGCCCTCGGCCAGAGCGGGAGGGTAGAACGGCAGCATTTTCAATTAGTGCTCAGCGTCTCGTGACTTCCACTGTCTGAGGCCAGTGAATCACATCTATGGCAAAACAGATGAGTCATTGAATCCCATTTAGGAAACAGCAGTAACAGTGGCCACTGTCCATGAGTCGGGTGTTTTTTCTCCTCTTTCTGTTTACCTGCGCTGTAAGTCGGTGTCTTACGAGCACAGCCTTACGCTGCACGTGTTTTTGTTTAACAGGTTTGCCGGTTTGCCCAGAGCTGACTCGAGAGCACATTCCTAAAACCAAGGATGTGGGCCACTTTTTGTCTGTTACTGGGACTGTGGTACGTACCAGTCTGGTGAAAGTTTTGGAGTTTGAACGGAGTTACATCTGCAATAAATGCAAGCACGTGTTCGTAGCTAAGGCTGACTTCGAACAGTACTACGCGTTCTGTCGTCCATCGGCCTGTCTTAATGAAGAAGGCTGCAACTCAACCAAGTTCACGTGTCTCTCTGGAACAACCTCTTCTACCTGCTGCAGAGACTATCAAGAAATCAAAATTCAGGAACAGGTAAAAAAGAAAAAAAATAAAGATGGAGAAAAAAGGGAAGGTGTTAAGTATAGAAGTCTCAAGTAGAAAAAGAATTGACTTACTCAAAAAGGCATTTGGGGGCTTAATTTTCTGCTGCTGATTTTAGTGAGACTGTTGATGCTTACGTCAGAATTAAGTTTATCCCATTTTCATTGGTAAGTTTTACATGCTACAATAAGTAGAGAAGTTTTACAGATTTCTGTTGTTTAAAACAGATGCCTGAGAAGACTGAAGGAAGCCAGGCAGCCTGTTGCTCAGGGATTTCCAGTCCCTGGAGTTAACAGTTTAGGCACACGTTGACTAAACTTCCATTATTTGCTAACTCCATTCACTATTGTACGAACCGTCCAGCATCAGTGCACAGATAAAACTTGTGTCTTGAATCCTTACAACACCAAGGTTGCGTTGTTTCTCTAAGCGCTTACTGTACGTGATGCTGATGTTCAACACCATTTCTAAGGACCAAAGCTAGCCCAGCTGTGGCGGAGCGGTGTGGTCAACACATGCTGTCTGCAGACGTCTGCTCCCTTCAGCCAGTACTGAATTCAGCAGCAACGGAAGATGTGATCCTTACAGAATTTACGTTCGTTTTGCTGAAGGTAGCCCTGGGTGGAAGTGCAGATGACCTGGAGGAGTAAGAAACCATTGGGCCTCTTTTTATGCTAGTGCACAACTAAGACGAAACTGGCACAGGAAAATCTGCACTGTATGAATATTTGAGAAGTGGGGTATATTGCGGGTGATGTTTCTGTGTTTATTTGTATGTTCAGTGTCTTTTTCATAAACTTTTTCTAAGATATCTTCAGTTGTTTCAGCGTTTTGGTTTTATAAATTAAGAGGACAGAGATGCCAGTGTCAGTGCAAGATATATGAAAACAGGAATGTACAAAATTAGAAATGAAGCTCTTGAAAGTTCAGAGTAGGAGAGAAGGAAGGGAATAAAACTATTTCTAGGAAATATGCCCTATGTTGCATGTTCCTATAATGATTGTTTCTGACAAATGGTTTCTACAACTCTTTTTTTAGTTCATTATGTCACACACAGATCTCTGTGATGGGAATAATTTTCAGCAGCATGAGCTTGTTAAACGCTGTAAAGTTAAACCAGGAACGAATTTTATTCACGTTTCCTACTGAGCTCTGCAAGTAACTGTGTATGTGCCACCAGTACTGATGGTTATGTGAACTGCCTGTGGCCATTTAGATAATAGACAAGGGCGAATTAACCTTCCAGGGCACTAAAGAGTGAATAAATCTAGAATTCTAGTGTGTATGAGTTGTGCTGCAGAATGAAAAGGTACTTCTGACTGTTGTTCTTGTGCAGGGGGTATTTTAAAAACTATCACAGAAGTTAAGGGTAAAGGGAAGTATTTCTGTTCGGAAAGAGAATGTGACAAGATTGCATAGACTTTGCCCTGAAGGAAAAAAAAGATGAATTACAGCAGTTACTAGCACATTTGTCAATATACATTTGTTTGGGGGTGTGTGATTTGTTTTTTCCTGTTGTTGACTTAATCTTTGACTTCTAGGTGTAAACTTACATGTCAACCTGACAAATCATGATTAAATGCCAGAAAAACACAGAGAATTATCTTTCAGGATATACTTCAGTGGGGTCATCTAACCTATGGACATGCTTCAGTACCCAAAGTAAACTTTGCATATTGAAGAAGCATCTAAAAATATCTCAAATTATTAAAACAAAAAAAAGCAGCTCTTTCAAATAACCTCCTTTAGTGAGCTTGCTTCAGCAAGATATTGAAATTACACAGCACCTCCCACGATCAAGCACCTCCAGCTGATTTAATACCCAGTCCCATTTCCATTAATATCAGCGTTAAACTTCCATTATTAAGTTCATGGCAGCAGTGACATGCTTTTTAAGTGTGAGTTTTGTGAGAAAAAGCAAGGACTGACCTCAGTTCCAGGAAAGGAATGTAGGTCCTTAAGCCAGAGCAGCTAAAAATGGCTTTTGAAAGGTGCTGTTCTTAAGAAGTGCTTTTCCTTCCTGTCTCTAGGTTCAAAGACTGGCTGTTGGAAGCATCCCTCGTTGCATGGTGGTAGTTCTGGAGGATGACTTAGTGGACAGCTGCAAGTCTGGTGAGGAAACAGCATATATCGCATACGTTTGTACCACCAGCATTTTTATTTTTCCATTTTAGCTGAATCTTTGCCAAGTAGGCTGTCAGTGCTGAGGGCTTGCTGAATGAGATACGGTCATCTGTCATGTTGCTGTTTCAGCCCAGATGTTAGTATGGCATGTGAAGACTATTCTAGAAAACACCGTACATCCCCAAGTTACATCTTGACTGTCTGACAGATCGGTTTTGATAAGTAACATGTTGTGATGTACCGAAAGTATATTAAACTCTGTTAGTGTGGGAGCACCAAGCCTCTTGAGGAAGTTGGGCCACACCATCACACAACGTGTGGTGCCTCTCTGTAGGTTCTGAGAGCTGGGTAACCTGACCTCCTACCTAAGGAGCGCTGCAGGTGGAAAAAGCCATCTGGCATTCAGAAAGGAAGCTAAGTGGCAGGAGGATGTATGGAGACTGGGCTGAATGCTCTCAGATAAGTACATCCCCACAAGAAATTTGCTTCTGGTTGTACCTTCTCAGAAGAACACCGTGGCCAGAATGTTAATGAGTGATTCCAAAATTCATCACAGAAGTTACCAGAAGTCAAATAAGTTTTGACTACTTTTGTGGTATAGTAAATCTAATTGAAAGAAGAGCTTCTAGAGTTTACCGTCAATTCCTCTTTTCCAAAAGAGGGAACAAGCACAGTTATACCTTTAAGAATTCACCTACCTTAAACTGAAGTAGAAAGACAGAGCGACTTCCTACCACAATCTCCCTAACGTGTTTCAGACTTGCAGTAACTGCTGGAGGTTTGTTTTCTGTTGTTGTTGTTGTTTTGGCCTTATTAACCGTAACACAGGGTCTCAATTGCGTTATTGCATGTTACAGCTAACTGACACGTCCGCCGTGTCTCAAGTCGTGTGTGCTTTCACTGATTTTTGTGTTACCTCCAGGAGATGACATCACAGTGTATGGAGTGGTAATGCAGAGGTGGAAACCTTTCCACGAGGATGCACGCTGTGACTTGGAGCTTGTTTTGAAAGCCAACTATGTTAAAGTGAACAATGAGCAGCTAGCAGGGGCTGTAATTGATGAAGAAGTCCGCAAGGAATTTGAAGACTTCTGGGAAAAGCATAGGAATGATCCCTTGGCAGGTCAGTAGTTCAAAGCTAGGAGCTAGGTGAAATCAGAAGTGAAAATACACTGACTGAACATATTTTCCTCCCATTATCCTATTCCACCACCTGTTCTTCCAAAAATAATTTTTTTCCAGCACAGGAATATGAAATTCTTACTTCAGTATTACTGGGAGAAAAAATACCAAACATACTGCATTGGTCTTCCTTGTTTTGATCTTTCTAGTCAAGTGTTTTGAGGAATATTTATTAACAAGAAATGAGAAACAGTATAAGTATCGGGGAAAAAAATAAAAGCTTTCTATAATCAAGAAAAAAAGCATACCTTTTAGAAGAGATGGTGTGGACCAGATCAGCTTTTATTCAGCATAGCTGGGGCGAGAGATCTGACTCACTGTCTCTGCATCCCAAATTAAGCTGTGAATCTTCACCACAGATCTTCTCATCTCATTCTCACGTCTCATCTTCAGCGTAACCTGTTGGATTCCTAGACCCTTGATTTAGGTGCTGTGAAGCCTCCTATCAAATATGGAGAGAGTCTTCCAGTTCACAGCGGCTTCCAGAACAGGAACACTGGCTCCTAAACTTACCATGCTCTGCAGTCAGTCACTGAGGAACTGGCAGGAGTTGTCTCTGGATCTCTGTCCCTCTCCATAATCCGAGTGCCGCCTCCTGAACTGCGGGGAAGCTCAATGGACTCTTCAAAATCTTCGTCACTGAACCGTCTCAGGCTAACACATGGTCTTTTAAAATTCTGGAAAGGGCTTAGTCTTTCTGCTTAGAAGGCAAACAGGAGGAAAAGCAGGTGGGAATGTTGCCCCTGTCAGCTTAAAAATTAGCATGCTCACATAAAAAACTGGAGATCTTGTCAACGGCAAAGATTGTTCAGAACCATTATTTCCTGGAAAACAACTTAATTGACAGCCTCCTGCTGTTTGGACTGAGAACATGTCTTCCTCCTGCTGTTTGGACTGAGAACATGTCTTATCACCTTGGTTAGAAGTGTTCAGAAAGTAATTTGGGATCCTCTTTGCGGGTCCCATTTAGTCTTTCCCTCTCAGGACAATTTTCAGAAGCCTGCAGGGAGCGATATGGTTTTATGCAGTATTACCCATTCAGAATAAATAAATTAATATGAAGTGGCCCCAGGAAAATAGAGTGGAAATTAGAAGCACCCTGACTGAACATGATGTTTGTTTCAGGCTGTTTCTCTGAATTTGAGTTGAAATTGAGGGCAGAGATGAAATTTGACTAAGGAGTCCAAGGCATAGGCCATTTCAGGCAGGATGTGTTTACATTTAATGGTTTTCAAGAAATAATGGGAGCTACTACTGCATTCTATGTCGATCAGTTCCTGACGCCGTGTATTCAGGGTCCTGAGAAAGTCTACTGTGGCAGGCCTCCGGGAGAACTTAGGCAGGTGACTTTAGTTTTTCTGGATGCTCTCTAGGAAGAAGCAGAACTGCTGAGCTGCTCAGCACTGACAAGGCAAATGAATCTGAAGTCAACTGGAGACAACTGTGGAGTTAAACCCTGAGTTATGCTATGGCTGACCCAAGTACTTGACGTTTCTTTTTCGGACAAATACGTGTTAATTCCTTCAGACGACCTCCACAAGAAACACGTGTGCCTCAAATCATTTATTAGGTGCCTGCATGTTTTGCCAGTACCGTGTGCTTGCATCTAAATTTAAAACATGAAGTTAAGAACTCAAAATGGGTCACCATTTTATTCCCTAGGAATGGGAGTAATGTGTGGCATTAAACTTGTGATCTCCTATGTGCTCTTAGTGTCTGAACCTCAAAGGACAGAATTCCTTCTGCTACACGCCTTCCAAGCCAACAGCAGTATCACAGAAGATTGAAATACTCCGTTGCTGGGTAGGGAGGAGGAGAGGGACGTTTGACACAGAAGGGGCAAAGGAGAAGGAGACTCAACATAACAGTGAGGAAAATGAGCCGTGCCATGGGTGCGCGGGTTTAGGGCAAAATAGGTGCTTTCTGAGTTTTCTTAAATGTACAACACACCAGTTTTCAAGGGGATATTTCAAAGACCAGAAACTTTTTTAATTTTATTTTTCATAGCCCCTACACTTTTATCTGTGAAACAAAAGAATGTGCACTCTGGCATTCTGTTAGTGCCTTTTCTCATGACATCCAGACCGTACATTCCTTAAATTGCAGTAGGATCGGTTTTGCTGCTTGTGACCCTGGAAGGCTTACCTTCTCTATAATGGAGGAAGTTCAGATCAAACAACTGCTTTGGGTCCTGTTTAAAAAATAAAATACTTACAAAAGACTAATCTCCTCCCTGCCCTTTTCCGCTTGTTCAGGAAGCAGACTCAAATTATTGGTGACTGTACACAGGACAGTTACGCATCAGTGTACAGAGGCATTAAGCGTACGTAGAACTCTGTGGGAAACCAAGTTTCACTCTTAGGGCAGTGCTGAGTGCCGTTTTTTGTCCCTGTTCTAGGGAGGAATGAGATTTTGGCTAGCTTATGTCCTCAAGTGTTTGGATTGTACCTGGTGAAGCTGGCTGTAGCCATGGTGCTTGCTGGTGGTGTACAGAGGACGGATGCCACTGGAACTCGAATCAGAGGTCAGTACTGTTTCTAATAGCATCACATCCTTTCTAACAGTTGTTCCCAGCCCTGTCTTCACCCACATCCCTCCCCACTCCAGTATCAAACCAGTAGGGTTTCGGAAATGTAATCATCCCATTTTCTTGAGTGAGAGCATTTTTTGATTAATGCTGAATATTCTTCCAGAATCTTAGACAAATAAAGTGGGTGCCCAGACTTCCTCTTTTCATTTTAATTCTTCACAAGTAAAACCCAGTAAAAGCAGGGGCTCAGGATTCGAGTAGGTAAAATACTAAAGGCAGTTGTTTTAGATAAACTATAAAGTCACTTTTTTTTGTGTAAGTGACATTTTGAAATGATTTCTGGTAGAATATTGCCATCAGTGTTTGGCTTCAAAGGATGGAATATTAATGTTCCCTTAATGTGGATCACTGTAGTGTATACACTGAAAGAAAAAATTAAAGGATTCATTTTGCTTCCTAATGCCAAACTTTTCCATCTGTGATTGTCAGCACATCTCACTTAGTTCTGTTACTGTAAGTCATCTGCCTGCTGATTCTCCTTCTGTTGTTATTAGATGGCAAATATGCCATGTGCCAGGTGGTACGCAGGTCATAATCTATGTAGGTCATAATAATCCTAAAATAGTATGTCTGTATATACAGATACAGGGTTTTCTTCATGCTCCAGCAGCTAAGTGAAGTTACGGACTTTATATTTGAATTGAAGTCGTAGTAGTAATTTGCAGAAGACCACAAAATAATTTTAGAGCACTTTGGTAGCCACATTATTTACTTCTGTAATTTCATTGTTTTGAAATTAACCACATTGTGTAACTGTTGGCAAGGTAAAGAATTATTTAAGAAAAATGACCTGCTCATTTTAATAGCCCTTTTTGCAATAATTTAAGTAACTTAATAGTGGAATGATAAGTGAATGCTGGTGTCCCTTTGTTTCATGTTCAAGAGTGAGCTGAGCCTGAGAAATGAGTATTCTAAAATGTCAGAACTCATCCTACAAGAAGTATGTCAAATACCTGCTAATATTTTTACAATATTTAATTGTAATTATTCGCTTGCAGCCATATGACTAGATGCTTTTATCAAACAGTGTATTTACCACATCCAATAAATACTGCACTCTTAAACAGAATTACATACTGTAACATCCATGCAGTGCTAAGTGTCAGGTGGATAATGGGAAGCTTTTTTTAGTTCTGAGCATTTTGTGTACAACTTTCTCTGTATATGAACTGTCTGCTCCTACATCAACGTTTTCCCCCCAAGGAGAATCGCATCTCCTGCTGGTTGGAGACCCAGGTACAGGGAAATCTCAGTTTCTCAAGTACGCGGTGAAGATCATGCCACGCTCTGTGCTGACTGCAGGAATTGGATCTACAAGTGCAGGTATGTGCTCCTTCAGCTGGGACGCTTTGCTTTTGTCACTCAGGTGTGTTTATGTAGAGGCTTTCTGCGTAGATGAACATATGTGCTCAGGTTGGTTGAGCACGGGTGAAGCAAAGAGCTGCTGTGGAGGCATATGAGGCTTGACCTGACTGCAGAAGGGCGGTCCTGCCACTTCCGTATCCGTGGGCAGTGTGATGAGCTTCTAACAGGAAACCTTACAAGCCTGATCCCGAGGCACCTCTTACTGCTTTGCTGTATTTTTAGCTTTCTTCCCAGCTGTGACAAATGTGACATCTTTCCAGTCCTCACCCTGTCTGATGGCCTAGCATCATTCGGTTCCTCCTGAACAGATCTTCTCCTCTCTTCTGTTCTTTTACGTGTTCTGGCTGGGTGCCAGTTTGATTTCTGCTTATTTTCTGGGAGTTCACCCCTGGGCTGAGGAATTACTGCTGACTCATAAAGATGGTTTCAAGATGGTTTGAGAGCAAGCTTGTGGTGGTGTTAAATTTAGGTATGTCCCAGCTAGCTCTGAATGTAAGGTATCTTTATAAACTCTTCTGGGGATGATGTGCAAAGTCAGCTTACCCCTGCAAATGACTTTAGATGAGCAAATGACTGTGTTATTAGTACATTCAAAATCACAAAAGAATTAAGGACAAACTCATGTGTCTCAGCTAGCGTGTGTAACTTGAAATGTTTCTCAAATAGTGCTGCTTTTCATGTTATGGCTGGGAAACAGCATTGTTTATACATAAGAAAACCAGAGAAGAAAACTTTTCCAGTTCTGTAGTTATGTGTACAGGTGTATACTGGATCTTCTGTAGCTGTTGAAGTGGAACATGATGTTGAACATACACACTCTTGTGTGCAAGGAAGTTGTTATGAAACACGTGTCTCTGGTTTTCAATTCAAACCGTTGACAAATAGGTCTGGAGAGAAGCCAGAGAGAACATTCTGGCTCAGCAGTAACCTTTTACTCTGCATTAAGAACTAAGAACAGGCTGGATGATTTAAGTGTTGTTAGAGGACTGATAGTGACCTGGAGTGAAATTTTGCCATTTCCACGTGACTTTGCCCACGTTTGTCGGTAGTGATCTCCCTGTATTAGCTGCTCTTGGCCTCTGCTCTTGCTGTCTCCTTCTTCACCACGTCTCCTTCCTGTGCTTCATGTTCTGTATGATCTGGTTTCCAGCTCAGCCGTGATAGCCACATGCAAAGACTCTTCCCTGGAAACCATTATTGTGGTTCACAAGCTTACTGTGATATGTACGACACAGAATCAGCTGTAATGACGTGGTGTGGAGATGGAGTTTCATCATATGAAAAGATCATCTTTAGATCACCTATATTTCACTTAAATATTCCTTGTATTTTAAAAAGCCTCTTGCTTTCCCAGCCTACCCTCCACCCCCACCCCCCAAAATTTTTGACAGCAGGTGCACCAAATTTCCACCTTAAAATTCTTTAGGACCCTTATCACAAGTGAAACTCAAATCCCTAACAAGAAATCTTACTAACTCTAGTTTAATTTCAGGGAACCTTTCCATGGGCAGAACTGCCAGACTAAAGCATTAATTTCTAGCCCAGGAGTTTGGATGTAATTTGAACTATTTTCCTTGCCTTCCTTGTGCCAGGAGTTTCTCAGTTATGAGTATGTTTGTAACTGCACCTGACAATGATTTTTCGTCAACTTGGTCTTCATGCAGAAGCTCCAAATGATGAGTTTAGAGAACTATTAAATTGCTTTACTTTCCTTGTCATAATTGCACACCTCACATTATCAGTTTCTGCTTTCTCATCAGAGAGCCCTAATGCTCATTTTTCCTGCCAGTGTACAAAGACTAAATCCAACAGTTCCATTTTCAACTAGTCCCTTACCTGATACAAAAAGCAGTCCGCATTGCAGTTTAATTGCTGGCTCTGGGATTACAGCCCGTGCAGGCCAAAAGACACCTGAGATGTGGTGAACGCTGGAGAAGTGCTAAAAGCTGCCTTACCTTTGGATTTCTCTTTTAGAGAAAACTGCCGATACCTAACCACCCTTTGGTAAGATTTTGTGCATTAACATTACACGTCAGGTACCGTTTTAGGATGCAAGCTATTCATCAACCGTAGAATTAGAATTGTGCTTCCCAAACTGTTATGTCAGTTCTCCCTGGGTTTCTGTACAAGTGTTTGTTGGTCCCAGGGCAGGCTGTTAGGTCATTAACATTCTCCTTGTGCCAAAGTTCCCTTTCTTTCCAGCTATCCTGGGCTGGGAGAACCACTATGATCCTTTGGGCCCTGCAGTGTCAGGTGCCCACTGCAGCCCGTTATCCCACCTGGACCCAACTGGAATTGCTTTGTAGAATTCAGAAAACAGTGACCTAACACCACAGCTTGATTTGCTGTTGGACCTCTGCTCTTTCAGTCAGGCTCCTGCCTTTTAAACAATGTCTGTGCTTCATCAGATGTGTTTAGCCTGGTTTAGAAGGTATGACCCAGGCTAACACCCTGCTTGCATTTTCTAGCGAATTGGTATGGAAGACCTTCATCTTTCTTACCTCACCAAGAGGTGTTTGCACCACTTGCTGCAAACAGCTCTTCCAAATGACCAATAAACTCTCTCTGTTTTGGAAAAAACAGAAGTTTGCTTCCACTCTCTGGATAGCATTTCTGAGTTTACTTGGTTTATTTGGTTGCCTTTCTTGCGAACACTTAGTAGAAACTTTCTGTGGAGAGTTCTCAGCAAGTTTAGGATTTCTAAGAGGAACCGGGGTTCGTTCCTCCCACATCTCGTTAGTGCAAGTTGGCAGCCAGGACACCAGCCCGCTTTCCACAACTCAGTGGCAAAATTTTATTTGCCTTTCTGATTTGCAAATAAAAGATGGGGGAACCATCTGTTGCCCTGTCTGGTTCTGTCTATACAGTGTTTCTTTTTTTAAAAAAGCCTGGTTCATTCTCCCCAACTAGCCTCTCATCTGAGAACCACAGGGAGTCCTTCACATACCTTTAATTTTTAGAAATTGATACCTAGATTTGCCAGAAAGAGACTTGGTGAGGTGTAACAAAATCTCTCTGTGGGTTCCCACCTCACTATTGAGTTTAACAAACTGATTTGCAGTCCCCAGGGCCACAGTGCTCCTTTTGCATACTTGGATGAGCTAATGACTAGTAAGCAAATATCTCATTTATCTTTGGAGTTTGAGACTTGCAGCCATTGACTAAGTTGTGTATTCACCTCCATAGGGACAGGAACCAGCACACAACTGCTGCTGGCGGGTCTGGAGCTCGTGGACATCCAGGCCAGAGTTGTTCTGCTCCTTCCTGGTGCATATGTGGCTGTTCACATCTCTGCAGAGTTTTCTTTGGTGTTGTGTCCCTCCACAGATGGGCTGCTTCAAGAATTTTGTGAACTGTAGTTAGAACAGCTTGTCTAAAAATCTGGGAGACTGTCAGCTGTTTCTCCAGCTCTCCAGTTCTGTACATCTCCAGCCTTCCTGGGCCTTCTGGTCTCGCCTCTTATGGCCTCTACAGAGCTTCGAGGGTGCTGACGTTTTGCAGTGTCTGGCTTTATCCACATCATGCCAACAGCAGCTTCCTGGTTTTTAATTTTCATTGAAGGCTACTAATTAATGGCTACTAAACCACCACTTTTCTTTTTCTTAGTAAGCCCCTCCCTGCTAGGCAGCGTTCAGGTGCTAACAGCTGTCTCTCTTCTGAGCCATGAGAAACCAGAGTGGCTGACATAAGCCATCCAGCTACGGTTATGAATAGAGTACACCCAGTACACTAAGGTATGCAACACACCAAAACTGGAGACATTTTTCCTGGTTCGTAGATTCTCCAGTGGTCCCTGGGCATTTCCTAGTTGATAGAGGCAATGCCAGAGAAGTCCTCCGCGATGGATCTATACCCTGGCCCTGATCAGGTTATTGATAGAGACGCAGCCTTCAGGCCACTCTTCTCAGATCTTCACTTCTGCTGCAGGATTCTTCATTGTTTTCCTGAATAGTCATAACTGTACGTGAACTTGTATCATCAGCGTGTACCTTGAAAATACTCTTCTGAGAGCATGACTTCACTGGCTGTTCCTTCAATAGTTGGGTCTCGAGTTGAAGAGGCCTTAACTCTGTAGTCCGTCGGCCAGACTTCTTGGAGGAATGAACTTCGAAGTTGTAATCAAACCACCTCAGAGATACGTGTAACAACGTCTCATCTCTTGCAGATCCTTAAATTCTCTTATTTCCTTTCAGTAATGCTGCTCTAAGATGGCTTTGCCCTGAGACAGAGCTTATCTTGTCTACCTGCATGCAAAAGATGATTATTTAGCCAAGTAGATACCTGTCTCCAGAAATTTTGGTCTGTTCATACATCTGTATCTGAAGACCTGTAGTTAGGATGGACAGGAAATACTGCAGGAGCAACATCTTTGTCTTGTAGGCTGGAGGTTTCAGGTCTTAGTGCAATTCTGGAATAATAAGTCCAGGCAGGCCTTCGTCCGACTTTTTACACCCTGCTGTTGAAATGGCAGGCATTTCAAGCAGCTGATTTTTGGATGGATGTCACGTCTTCCGGTTTCCCTTTACCATGCCATAAAACCTCTGCTTCTTCGCAGTTTGTATCAGTGTAGGTCTGCCATGACTTTCTAGTGAGTCAGGACAAACTGGAGGACCCCCTGATGTTGAAACATAGGCCTCCTTTTCTTGCGGTCCAGGGGTGCTTTGGAGGGAGACCCAAGAACTCATTAAAAGTTCCTGACACTTCTTAAAACTGCTGTTAACATGTAGCTGTTGTCGCTTACAGCTAGTAGAGCTCTTCTGCAGCACACACACCTCCTTCCTCTGGCTATCTGTATCTGCAGGAAGGCCAGTCACATCCCTCATGCCATGGACAGTGAGTACTCAGCCATGCCTCCAAATCAACATTACTGAAAGCTGGAAATGCTGAAGTCCATCCTCCCTTCATCCCCTCCTGAAGGGGCCTTGCCTTCCCGAGTTCCAGAGAGAAACCTGGGTTTGCCTTTACCAAAGTCTTCCTAGTGACTCCAGCTGGTTCTTCGTCCTTAGACATTCTTCTTTGCCTGGACCACAACTCACGCAAAATTTGCTCCACCTGTCTTCTGCACACACACAGCTCTCGTATCATACCCTGCAAGACCAGCTCTTAAGAAGCAGAACTTTAACTGGAAACACAAATAGGAAGGGCAAGGCCTAGCATGAATAGTCGCCCACACGTGCTGTTACAGGTAGTTGTCACTTCTGTTGGGTATTCCCTATGGACACTGAGCAAAGCCCTCCAGCCAGCAACAGGAACAATTAACCCATCGTCTCCAGACTTCTGTGGCTCTCAAAAGAAATGACAGAATCTGCAGGCTGGCAGACCACTGTGCCATGGACAATGGGTAGGATGGTTACATACGTGAAGGACCTCCTGCAGTTGCCTGGAAGGAAGCCACAAGATTTAGATCACTTTTTTTCTTTTTCTGTCTCTGGTAAAAAAGGATTTGCCAGGAGTATGTGTGCAGAAGGTGTTTTGGTTTTCTTCCTTTTTCTTCCCTACCACCATTTTTAGATGGCAGTGGACAATCCTTGTCCAGCTGCAAGCAGGTAGCCTCCAGCCTGAGCTGACTTCCAGAAAATCAGCAGTTGAGGCCCTACAAACAATGGACTGTCAGCTCATCAGATTCGTCTTGGTGACTTTTGTCACTCCCACCTCAAGAATAAGTTACTGTGGTTATTGTAGCAAAGTTCTGAGTTGCTGCAGTCTTGAAGACTGGTGGTAGGGGTTAGCTTTTTCAGTGGAGCTTTGCAGAGCCACTGGGGAGTTAGTTAAATTTCACCAGCCTCCACTATGATGGAGCCTTTTTATGCCTGTCCAACTCAGAATGCCATAGCAATTCAGACTGAAGATGATGCACGAGTGACTGTAAGATGCAGAGACAAGTTTTTTTCAAGCTAGACATAACCCCGCTCCCCATGTTTTTCATCCGTAACATTACCTGGGCTGAGGCATTTACTTCTTTGTACAGAAATAACCTCTGATAAGCATTATGACAATCTTCTAATGGAATTCAGTCTGTCCGAGTTAGTTAAAAATACTGTAAAAATACAGGCCTGCCAGTAGAATCTGTGCCATTCCCCTGCACTTCTCTGGCAAAGATCACGAGGTGCTCTCAGGAGGTATGGTTGTTCTCCAGTTTTCACCATGCGCAGTAGGGTGATTCTTTTCCCTGTAACTGGTGATCAGCTACATCTAGGATGTGTTTGTGTATCTGGTAAGGTGGTGCCAAATTCTACTGCACCATCATGCCATCCAGCCTAGCTAGAACTAGTCTACTGCACACAAGTTCTCACGCGCAGCTGACTTTTTTCCCCCTAAACAGAACAATAAATCTTTCCAATTTCTTCAAATTTATCAGTGATGTAGTTTTGTAGTTGATTCTGCAATAGCAGCAACAGAGTTTGCATCCATCGCTTTGTAGCGTATGCTTCGAAGAAGCCTTCATGCTACTGATGAACAGATTCTGGTTACAGTTTGTACTTGATGATGTTTTCATTCAAATATTCAATAGGCGCAAGGGTTTGAAATGCTGCCCTTAGCTCAAGGCAGACTTCATTAGCCTGCCAGACTTTCAGCAGGTGTCTAAGTTATTTACATGTTTCAGTTAAGAGATTTCTTAAGCACATTTATAAATAGAACAATAAAGTGCATGAAAAAAATCTCAAAATGTCACTGTAGACCTTAAAGTTGCAATATCATTGACAAATCAAATCTTTCTTAAAAGGGAATCAATTGCTGCTTGGGGGACCAGTTCTTTGTGTTAAGTCATACCAGTACTGGAGACTTAATATTTTTAAATTGCTAATCATAGTTTTACACACTTACAGAGATTTTCAAGTGTGTACATTAGACTTAGGGTTCCATATTAATGGATTTCATTAATTCATTCAGCTACCATAGGTACTGCTGAGTTCCCATACACGGAACACACGTGTGCCATGTGCATTCAGATCAGGTCACTCCTTTCTGGTTTAAAAAACACACACACTAGAAATGAAGAGAATTTCACTAGTGATGTGCTAAAGACAGAAGTGCTAAACTGCTTGGGATGCCTTTATCCCTATTAGGGAATACAGAAAGAGAACGGAAAGTGCTCTGTTTTTATTCAGAGCTGTACTGTCAGTCATCATGAAATCTACCCTTTTTTTAAGGGCCTGGAACCTACAAGGGTTCACAGTTTGTGCAGCTACTAGTAACTCACAGATCTCTATTCTGTAACCTGACATGACAGACAACGGTTTTAAATGCACGTGTACTCACAGTAAATGCAGAAGGCTAATGAGGGTTGGAAAGAATAACTAAATTGTTAGTGTCATAATAATAATGTCTTAAGTTTTACTATTTCCTGCTTAGTTTTTTTTATCTTCAAGGATGCCTCAGGTAATAGGGATGTCTCAGTGCAAGAGCTTTAGGGCAGGCAATGTATTCTTCAGTGGGTCACACCTGCCACAGAGAGGTTTGAATTGTTACTTATACAGGGGCATAGGATTCCTCGAGGGCAGAGGGAAAACAGAAGTTTTGAAATTACCTGGAATTTGAAAGAAAGCAACAGAACTCCTTACTACCTAGTTAAAAAGACTACACAAGAATGAAGCATACCTGAAAACAAATATACTAACCAGCAGTTGTACATAACAATCTTGCAGAAGAGCATTTCACGGTATTCCTTTTGATGCTTAAATTTTGTAGTAAGCACTTGAATCCTTTCACTCGTGCGCGCGCTACTAGTGTGACTAAAAAAAAGGTTCTTTCCTGAGATACCCACCCAAATCCACAAGAAACATTGTCCTTAACAAACCACAGTTTGACTTAACAGCAGCAGCAGATTAAGAAAAAAAAAATCCTAAAATCCAAGATAGCAGATGGCAAATCTGAAATTGCATGCTTTAAGTAACAAGTATGTGCCTTGAAAGGAAAAGAAGCTTGCACCCAAAATTACACTGCACTGGCTGCTTTCACAGCAAGGACATTTTTTGACTTTTTTTTAAGAGATACTTTTCTTTCCACTTGATCTAATGACAGTTTTGTTCTTAAGCTGCTAGTAAAGGGCACTTTGTATTCGGCAATCTGGATATCAGAGATGAGGATGGGGCATTATTCCTTCATTTTGCCTGAATGTTTCAGCTTTCAGGTTTTTAGCTTTTAATAGTGCTTACAAAGTAAAGGGGGAAGGGGAGAATATGTATACTTTAATCAGGTTTGGTTTAGGCCACACAGAATAGCACAGTAGAGAAAAAAGGCAATTACTTAAAAATAGTTGTATTTATATTCCACAATTTGCTCAAATACTGTTTGTTTGGTTTTGGTTTTTTTTATAAACTTTCTACAGATGTTTTAAAACAAGTTCTTCACATTGCTTGTCAACTAGGTACTTATGGAATTTGAGGGCAATAGTTCTGGTTGTTTTTACAGTTTAACACACGGTGGTTAGTCACATGCAGTCCATATGAGATTCTAACATAACATTTAGTGAATTTTCCGATGTTGACCACCCCTTGGATGCTGAAGGTAATGCATCTGTAGAAAGCAGCGACTGTAGATTTGGGTTACTGCTCTCTGCATCTTCCAGTTTTTCAGTGTTGTCCTCCCAATTAATGTGGAATCTCGTGACTCTGGGATTAGATGCCAAAATATTCCTCTGAAGCTGGGAGAGAAGAAAATATAAGGATTATGAAATGTGTACATCTCAAACCGAAGTTTGCATGCAAATAGATTTTTTTCCTTTCACTCCCCATAGCCTTGTGCAAATAAACCAATTTGTTTAGATAGGTAATTCATACAAAATGTGAATCTAGAGCTACTGTCTATGGATCAGAAACACGCTTACAGAAAGACACCACTTGTTCACTTACTCCAATACCCCACTCAGCAAAATACCTGCTTTCTTGAGAGGATATTTAACTGTCACACAAGTTCAAGGCTATATGAGAACTCTGCAAGTAGCGTGCAAGTCTTTATTGTTTTAGCCACTTTCAGTAAAACGAACAACTACCCCCTCCAAAAGAATTTTTCAAGCCACAGAGCTTCAGAAAATTGTGCTTCAAGTTTTGGGTGTTTGCAATAATTGTATCAATTCCATCAACTATCTGTCTGCATTTAAAAGTACAACTACCCCTAAATTAAATTACCATACGTAGATTGATTTCACTAACTCAATTTGTCTACTAAAGTTTTAAAGACATTAATATTGTGGCAGTGGACATGCCTGGACATTAGTCATGTATTTTAAGTCTCATGGCGGGCCTTCATTGTACTGTGAAAAAATGTTGCATTTACATATGGAGAAGGAAAAAAAAAATAAAATGCTCACTTTCTCTTAATTTAAATTAAATTTAATTTTAATTAAATTTAAATCTCTTAATTTAAATTTCACCATTTTCAAGGTAGTATATAGTTAACCAGAGGATGGCAACTTATCGCCACTGTCCTCTCATTATAACAGTTAAGACCGAGCACAGGAAGAGTTTGCTTTGGTAGTGATGCTGATTTTATCCTCCAAGGAAGTGCACTCTCGTTAAATATTTCCTGGCCCCTTATGCAAACTAACAAGACTGTTGCTTTTTTCTGCTCCTAGTAGGGTCTATTACTCATCAATTAATTTAATAACCTTCTACTTGTATGTTTAAATCCTGTCCCAAAGTCACATTACAGACTTTTTTATACAACTACAGGATAGCTTTTGCTGTTCTCTTCCATAGAAGCAGAGCTGGCTTTTTATATTTAAGCAGAGAATCATGACAAGTAGTTCTAGGCATTTCTAAATTCAAGTGCTTGAAGGAAGTCAACATCCTGGCATTCACACCCAAAATAACAAGTAAGTATATGGTTTAAATGAAAGAAAGAAACAAATTAGTTTAAGAATCCTCAAAATTAACTATAATTTTGAATTTTGAGAATACTTTGAGCATCTGATCCCTGACAATTAAGTTAAGCATAGAAAATCATTAGCGACTTTAAAAACAATTTACATACCAATTCAGTTTAGTTAGATTTGAAGATCAGTTTTAGGAACTTAGGGGGATTATCTCTGTACTAGTCATTACAGTCCATGCATTATCCTGTTCACTTCATATATCCAGTCATGTAATTCATGAAAACTTGAGAAATAACAATTTTCACCATCACACAGCTTTGGAACAACTGTACACATCTACATCAGCTTTCACAAAGAGAAAACCCAACTCCACAAAAATCCTTCCTGAGAACAGGCCTGTTGCTGTGTAGAACCTTGCTGGTTTGCACAGACGGCCTGGGAAGAGTATTTCACAGAATTTTGAGGAGAAGGATCAAAAACCATAGTCAAAGTATGAGGTTCCAAATAGTTGTTTCACACGATCTTTTCATTCTAGTCCCAGTTCAATTTTTACCACGAGGTATACATACTACTTAAACTTAATCTGTATGCTTCCTTGGTCAAGTTGTCCATTGATCAAATAATTATCCAACCTGCTCTTCCCAGTTTACCCATCTTCTCTCATTGTGTAAGGAACTTGTTCTTCAGTTTGTTCCTGTTTTGCTGAAACTGTAGCTTTTAACACTAGAACAGCTGGATAATAACTGTGTTAAATTAGTTCTTAAAACTTAGTTCCAGGTTGACTGTCCAAAAAAAATGTTTCTGTTTTTCTGAAGGACAGAGCCACTTTGTCAACAGTGGTTAATGTAGAGGGAACCCTTATTTCACACAGACGGTGTAAAATAATAATGAAGTCCAGCCAAGGCTTTGAGCTGGTGGAAATCTGAAGCTTGAAGGTTTCTCAATGTTCTCCAAATTTATGACAACTACATGGCACTTGGAGTTTGTTCCCCCCTAGTCTTTTCCATTATTTGATGCCTTGTTCCATGCACTTAATGGAATCACTTGGTGTTTGGTTTCTCAAAAACCTCTCTATAAGCGTACCTCTGACCTATGTGACGAGAACGAGACGTGCCTTACCTTAGAAAAATCTGGCTTTACTGGTGGATTCTCTCTCAGTTCTGTTTCGGTGTATTCGTTGTTTACATAGTAGCCGACTCTAATAAATTCTTGACCTCGATAGGTGCATGTAATTAGCACAACTGTTACACCTACTGCATCTGCATCTGGAATAAGCCCTGGGTTAGGTGCATCAGCCTAAAAGTGAAAGAGAAAAGATGGATTAATTTAAAATGTAAACCACGTGCCTGTCTAGCAGAGGAATCTTAAGGAGTGTGTCTTAGCAGCTGAGTAATGTCTGTATTTTAAATTGTTCTTTAAGTTAACCAGGAAATAGACCTGCTTTCACAACATCAACCCCTAAGTTTAGGGCACTATCCTCCAGAAACAGAATTACTGTGAATACAGTGATACTGTATTGATCCAAAACTGCTTTTAAATATACGATCAGCTGAACTGTTATTCAAGCAAGTGTACCAACATCCCTCTGATTTCGTAGTGCAAATGTTCTTCAGCCCACCATGGTAATTTAGTAGAGGGAGACTTACTTGTGTACCTGTGAGGTTGAATTGGTCTGTATGCGTGTTTCTAACAAGACTAAACACTTAAAAATACAGACAGCAATTTATACTTCATCAAGAAGAGGAGGGACGGGCTATGGTGAGGTTTGAGCCATCCCACAGATTTCTAGGAAAGGAATAAACTACTGCCTCTCTTGCTTCCTTCCACATGCCTACATTTGTCAAAAAAAAAAAACCAACTACATCCTCAGTCTAAGACATGTGACAGATTTTCAGCCAGGATGCAATCCTAATTAATAGGCAACTCTTACAGTCTTCCTCAACATTGTTACTGACCATGGGTCTGCAGTTATTAATAATCAACAAAATTGGCCTCATAAAACATGGCTCTCATCAGTCCCTTAAAATGCTTCCTAACTACGCATTTATTGATAAAATGAGATGCCTCATTCTGCCGTAGGATTTAAAGTAACAGCAATCTAAGCATCAATGAAACAGCTTCATATTTACGATTTTACATGAAGATTTGAAACCAACAGTTAATGTCTGTGTGGCGAGTACAAGTTGGTAATAACGTGTGTTAGAATGGTTTGGGTGTACGAATCTTGCCTAAGGACAGGGATTAACTCCTGCTGTCCCTCTCATCCCTACTTTTCTGTAGTATTTATACACTCCAGCGCTGTGAAATTTGGGAGCTAGAGGTCACGCAGCATTGGCTTCTGCTCTTTGCAACTTCAGTTCTAAGCCTTCAAACCACTCTTATCTTTTTGTAAGAAGCTGCAGGCACTGTGCAGAAGAATTAGATGAGTCAGACCTTCAGGTACAAATACACCAGGGGAAGGAGAAGCAACCAGGAAATCAGGTAGAGCACAACCTCCTCCAGCCCTGAAGGGAAGAGAAAATGACCAAATGGCTTTACGATTTGCGTAGGGGGATAGAAAAGATGACCAAGGAATACAAGGGTAGAAGCTTGAAGAAGCGTCAAGAACTGTCAATACAGATGAAAGCATGTAATTCAGTAGTCTTGTTCTAACAGTGCCCAGGACCATTTGATTACGTTCTGCAGTGGGCAGATGAAGACTAACATATTGCAAAAGGAAGCTGTTGCATTTACCTCCCCCGTGAAATGCAACTCACACCCTAATGCAGGATTTTAGTTCTTCCAGGCTCCCATTGTCATTTTGCATCCTGTAACATCCTATGATACAATTGTAAACGCAAGGAATTCCAGTATTTTAATCCTACTTAACTCTAAGACATTGTTTTGCTGAGTGGAAAAGACACAAAACCCCATTTCCTATTCTCTAATTTTGAAATTCCTGCCTTGGATGTCAAACCTCTTAACTGCCCAGGAAACAAATGACCGTACACAGGTAGAAGGGAAAAAGAAGAGCTTGGTATGATGAAGTGATAAGTGAGCAGCTGCAAACAGGTATTTGGGTAGGCAAAAAGAGGCACCAGATTAACTTTTGCAGAAAAACCTCTAACAGGCCAGTCTTATGCTAGAAATGACTTAATTTTATGAAATCACTCAGTGTATATGTTATCTTGAATTATCTTGCTTTTCCACGTGTGCATAGAGAGAATCAATCTAGTTTCACTCCTTGTATCTTGATACTTAGAACCAAATCAGCCAAATTGTGGCCTTCAATATTTGAAGCCTTTTTAGATGGTAAAAAAAGGCTTAGTGTGCAAGTCTGAAAAGCACACAATAGCTTTCCATCTTTCTGTACATAAGGCTGACTTCCCCACCTGATACAGAGCTTATTCTCAACAAAGGTGGTTTTATCATCCCTGGTACTTTGCCTGGGTAGTACTCCATTTCCCTTGCTGTTTCAGCCATTTTCCTATTTAGAAAAATCTACAGCATATTACTAGCTCAAAATTTTATACACCTCCGCAAAGGTCCTTTCCTTGTGCTGTCCCCAGTGATCACAATCTCCTTTCTTTGTACTACGTGCCTTCTGCAGCTCTGCGTTTTGCCCTATTCTGGCCTTCCCTTGCTAGTTCTCTCCATCTCTCAGGGTGGTTCAGTGTGGTGAATAAAATAGCTTCAGTCATCAGTGAGGGCTTATTGCAGCACTTTGGGTTTTGGTGGTCTCCTGGGCACACATTAGCTGAATCCCAGCCTCACCTGAAATCCAGGGCTTCTGAAGTCTAGAGTACTGAAACCAGCAGTACTCCCATAAGAAATAAAAAGGATAGTTTTATTAGTCAGACATGGGAGTACTCACGCTCAGAGCACTTCTTCCAGTCGAAGCAAAACATCTCCGTACCTACTGCTAATTTAGCTGTAGGGACAGTTATAACAGGGATACAATCGATGAGTCCGTCCTACAGAAACTGCAACACCCGTTGCAAATTTCACTGTCAGGGCCCTCCTCATCATACAGCCAAAACATGCTTTTTTTTAGGCACCCACCTCCTGCTCCTTCCCATTCCCATCAACAATGAATCTTGGTAACCTGAGAACGGTGCATCTTTTAAATCAAAAATGACAATGCCAGGCGATTTCCCTAGCTGTAGGGCTGCAAGACAGCTCCTGAGGGCAACAGAGGATCCCCTATTTCTGACCAATTAATGCCATAAGCTGTAGCAGCTTGGGAATGGAAGAACTGTTAATAAACGATGCATTTGTTACACATCCGCTTTCTTTGTAGAGTGGAAAAATTAGGCCCAGCTCCAAACCCAAATGGAAACGTTTCCAGACTGATTTGCATGCATGTGGTTAATGAATGTTAACATCCAGCCTAATCCTATTCCTTTAGCCTGTCCTGTAAGAAAAAAAAGTTTGCTGGAACTTACTGGATTACTCAAGACGTCCCAGAGATGTTGATACTATTTTAAAACAGTTACAGTAACTCTGAGAAATAAGTAGATTCGTTAGCACTTTTTTTAATGCTCATACTCCAGCATACAACTGCCGTTAAATAATTAAGTCGATTTATGGTATTTGGGAAAATAGCGTCATTCTTCTGCAATAAGCCATACTCAGGTTCGATCTGATTTTTCTGCTGATGGATTTTGCTCTCAGTTTATGAGACAAATACTAGTATTTGACAAATAGGAAAAAAGTGAGCTAAATCGTACTTTGGATTAAAAGAAACACAAACCCGAACAAACAAAAACTTCCGTAAGAATTTGGGCAAATTTGATTTAGGTTCCCCCGGCCGCGCTGACTTAAAATGGAAATCAGAATAGGCCAGTAAGCCATCCTAGTGCTGCTCCTTTCTTGTTCCCCTTCCCTTCACGATTCCTTCTCAGTAACTCTTGGCTCTAACAGCAGCATTTTACAGGACTGTCACATGCTCCAGTTGGTTGGACAGTCTTAATCTACACACGTGTGTCCCAGATACCTACCACTGGAAATCCACCTTCTTGTACACATGGCTGTATTTTGCTGTGACTCAGCATGCTTAGCTAAATGACGTGGTTGAACACTGATCCTGCCACACAGAAATGAACGCTTGACTGTTCTGGTGGAGTTTTACAGTGAACGGCTTGAAGGTGTTGTCTGCATTAACTTAGTGCTCCTGATTGTCTGAAGCTGCTACCAATTGCTGCAGTGTAAAGCCTGATGGTGCTAGTGGAAACCAGGTAACTGGCACTCCTGATTCCTGAGTGATCCAGTCCGATCAAAACAGCAGCTACAGGGCTTTTATCACTCTCTTATTATTGACACCACAAATGAAAATACTACCATGGAAGTATCAGGGGCAGGAGATACCAGCTGATCAGACTTTAAAGGAAGGTATATCATACCTGAAGAGCTGACTGAAGTTTTTTGCTAGCTTACCATTATTTCTCAAGTGCCTCTGAGTTGGATAGTCATCTTTAAATGAACACAACCCTTTTAGAAGCAGTTACATCAAACTTACCTGAAATACAAACATGTGTCTGCCCGCAGGAACAGGTCCTACTAAAACAGAGTCTAACACCTGGTCATACTCTTCACTTTCAGCTGAACCCACATAAATTATTTTCCATTCCAAATCTACAGCAGAACAAAAACAAAAAGAAAAACCCAATGTTATTATCATTACAGTTAAGGGTCTCCCACTCTTGCCTATCTTCAGTTTTGTGTAGCCCAAAATTGCTTCTTTGGCAATGGGCCTAAAATAACAAGGACCTGTCTTTGCTGGGGAAGCTTACCATTGCCTGCCCCAGTCCCCCTGAACCAGACCATCCCACCAGCCCTCTCTAGCTGGTCAGTACCACAGGATTCTCTCTGTTTTCACAGCCAAGTCAATTTTAAAATTTTCAGACAGAGGATGGGGCCCGTTCACTTGCTCGGAGCTTTTCTCAAAGCATTTTCTCAAAGTCCATCAGAGGCAGCAGGACGAGGATGACGTCTAGATATGCCTCTAACACGGCGCATGCCTTGAACACTGAGTCCTCTACCAAAACCATGTTCTCACCTTCCACATAGACACCTCACAGTTTAAATTACACAGATCACAGTTGATTGATAAGCAAACCCACTGCGTAAGTACCAGGCACACTGTGTGCCCCTGCTCCTTCGCTGTACCTTGGGTGACACGAGAAATAGGTAAAACTGTGATTGCACCATTGGGGCACATCCTCATGAGAGATAATGGTGCTTGGATTTATCCACATCCCAAAATGGAATTACAGGCAAATATTTTAAAGGCAGCATTTTGCTTCTTAAAATAACGCACCAAAATCAAACACTTCTTACAATTCGGTTTTTTCTAACCCCCTCCCCACCACAGCTGTTTGAAATCTGAAACTGCAGATTAGCAGAATTAGCTCTTCCTGGGCCTGCTCCTCACTTTTACTTTTTTGATTCGAAACCACATGCATTAAATACACAGATGAAACTAGTCCCAAAAGACCGATTTTTTGTTTATTAAAGCAAGAGGATTAAAAGATCACCAGTATGGAAACCCATGCCTAACACTTTAAAAAAATGGAGCTCTTACTTCAAAAGTGGACTTGGAAAAAAAAGACCAACATACCATCTAAGGTTTTTATTCCCCCCCTCCTACGGACAGTGCCCTGATTTGGGGGTTTGAGGGGAATAGGGCTTGGAAAGCCCAGCACAACTGGCCAGGTACCTATCAGAGGTTTTATTTACCTTTAGCGTGTAGTACTAGCTACTACCAGTACTACAGGCGACTTGTCCAAGACAGTTAAGGACCTTTTGGCACCACCTAAGTTACTACTTAGAAGTAGTGAGGACTTTTAGGCTAAACTACTTATCACACCTTCACGTGCCATTATTCTAGGAGAACAGTATAAAGTTCATTCTAAACCAGTAGCATTTAGTACTAAAAAAATGGACTTCTAAAAATAAGATTTAAAGTATACATTTAGGAGGTTCATTGAAATGCTGTTTAGATATCTTGATACTTTAAAAAAAGAGGGCTGGAGTTCATTAATTTAGTTTTTAATATCTGTGGTACCCAGGATTAGCTGAAGAGAAAACAGCACGGTAAATAGACATATTAGCAGATGAAAGCTACGGCACCCACAGCAAATTTTTCATCAAGTACAGAAAGGCTATGTTTAACCTTATTTTTAAATGTGAACGATAGCAGTGCTCATCCCAAATTAATCCTGTAGGTTAAGCTGCATTTAGGTGGGGGAAAGGAACCAAAAATTTTGCATTGGACTGTCTGTAATTGTCATACCAATTGTCCGGGATTAACTCTAACGTAAATCCTGAGAGTGGGGAGCTCATCACCTACAGCTGTGCACCGCTGGACAGGGAGGAAAGGCAGAACCCCTTGTGCAGGGCACTGCCACAGCAGGTGCCATCGAGGGGTCTGATGCTGGATCTCAGGTGAGGCCAGACTGACTGGAGATGCGGTCAGCACCCTGGGGGTGGGCGCGGAGCACATCCTGCTGCGGGCAGCTCCAGCTACCGCCCGGGCGGTTCCTAGAGGGCAGGGGACTAGGGCAGAGGCCCAAAGGAAATCCCAGGCTCGGGCGAGGCTTCCCTGAGGTTCCTGCCGGCGGGACCGTCCCTCCCACGGCGGCGGAGCAGAGTAAGCCCCGCCGTCGGTGCCGAACGCGCTGTCACGCACAAGTGAAAACTGCTCCCGAAGCTGGCAGGGAGAGGCGAATTCAACCGCAGCGACAGGGCGCCTGCCAGGCGTTACCACCCGCGAACTCCGGCTTTCCCTTTGCCTTCCCTCGCTTCTCAGGCCGCTGGGACTCCCCGGCGAGCGGGCGGCGCTCTGCCGGGGCGAGGACCTC
>NW_010410240.1:0-2009 GCF_000710305.1 Buceros rhinoceros silvestris | reverse complement strand
AAGATGATCTGCTCCATGACCTTCCCTGGCATTCAGGTCATACTGACAGGCCTGTAGTTTCCTGGGTCCTCCTTCCAGCCCTTCTTGTAGATGGCTGTCACGTTTGCTAACCTATGTTAATTGATACCTCCCCTGTTAGCCAGGACTGCTGGTAAATGATGGAAAGTGGCTTGGTGAGCAGTTCCACCAGCTCCTCAGAATTCTTGGGTGGATCCCATCTGGCCCCATAGAGTTGTGTACATCTAAGTGGTGCAATAGGTTACTTACTGTTCCCTCTTGGATTATGGAACTTCATGCCGCTCCTCGTCTTTGTCTTCCAGTTCAAGCTGGGCACTCAGTGAGCTGGGCTTACCATTAAATTCTGAGACAAAAAAGGCATTCAGTACCTCAGCGTTTTCCTCATCTTTGGTCACTATATTTCCCCCCACATCCTGTAAAGGATGGATAGTCTCCTTAGCCCTCCTTTTGCTACTAATGTATTTGTAGAAGCTTTTTTTATTGTCTTTTATGGTGGTGGCCAGATTAAGTTCTAGCTGGGCTTTGGCCTTTCTAATTTTCTCCCTGCACAGCCTCTAAAAATCTTTATAGTCTTCTTGAGTGGCCTGATCCTTCTTCCATAGGCCATAGACTTTCCATTTCTTCCTAGGTTCCAGCCAAAGCTCTCTGTTTAGCTAAACCGGTCTTCTATCCTGCTGGATTGTCTTACAGCACACCAGGGAAATCCACAGGTTTTCCTCAATATCTCCAACAGCATACTCCCATGCAGAAAAGTCCTATAAAGGTAAAGAGGCACCAAGTCAGCAGGATATTATAGAAGTGAAATAGCATACTTCAGAAATGTCTTTAGCCTCTCACAGCCTTTGCTGAGGAAGTAGAAGCTGCAAGCTTTGAGCCCTGCTGTAAATTGGAACTGAAATCTTGGTTGTTTTCTTCATTTAGCTTTAAAAGTTGGCTGCTTCTATATTGATTTCTCTTGGTGTTTGCCATAAGGGAATGCTCCTTGGTGCAAAGCTCTACTGGGGCAAAACAACGAGCCTGGTGGAAAAGGGACAGCCGCTGATGGCTTTGTCCTGTGCTTTAAGAAGGGCCAAAAATACATCAACTCCAAAGCCCTGTAGCCATATCCTGCCCTGTGGCATCACCTTCCCAGCTGGGAAGGGGGCAGGGAAGTTTTCCCTGGAGGAAGCCATGCCAGGCTGAGTCATGGCTTGAAAACCCTGTTGGACCCAAGGAGGATGATCTGGGGTGGCTAAGCTTCACATGGGACCAAAGAGGGAATGAAGGGAAGCTTCTCATAGGGTTTGAACTTGAATGGGAGAAGGTGTGGCTCATGCATTTGTGTTCCAGCAGAAATACCTAATGACCTGTTCATTAGAGCCATTTAGGCTCTGGTGAGGATAAACTAATACAAACAACGCAGAGACAGCGAGGGAGAGAGACAGCTTATCAACACGTCAGTGGTGCTCTCAGCATCTCCACAATTAACTGGTCCATCTTCTGGGGCTCTACATGGATACCAGGTACAGGCTCCATCTCACATCTCCATGGGTCCAGCACAGATCCATCTTAGTTTCACAGGCACTCATGGGTAGGTGAGTGCAGGTCCGAGTCCATTTAATGTCTCTCTAAGCCATCTCAGGTTGTCTTCACCTTCTGTACAGCCCAGAAAAAATGTAGCAGGTGAGAGAAGCTGGTGTGCTGAGCTTTCTGGTAGGTAGATGTCCTGGTTTGAGCTAAAACTTCCCAGTTTGAGCTAAAACTTCCTTGTTTTGGGAAATGGACAAATAGAATTATTCCATGCAAATACGATAATTCAGCATTTAATTGGTTAAGAGAGTCAGGTGGAATGTTACGTTAGAAGCCTTTAAAAGGTAGCAGGCAGGAGGAGTGACTCTCTCTTGACTTCTGGACTCGCTGCACGAAGGTGGCCTGCTGCAGATCTGCTGGCAGACGTCCAGGCCCAACCAGGCTGAGAGCAGCTGTCCCGGTTTTAGCTAAACTTCCTGGTT
>NW_010410239.1:17946-18200 GCF_000710305.1 Buceros rhinoceros silvestris | reverse complement strand
GGAAGGTGCGGCCGGGAGGATGCAGCGAGAGGGCCCAAGGGGTCCTGTCGCCGCCGCGCGTGATGCGCCGGTCCCGGCCAGAGGGCGGGAGGCACCGGATAGACCCACGATAGCGGGGCCGGCCGAGCTTGGGAGTGCTCGGCCGCTGCCGGAGGAGAGGCCCCAGTACGGCCCAGGCGGGTGGTTCAGGGGGCACTTCCCCAGGAGTTTCTGCTTGTCCTGAGCCCGGGGACCGGCTTTTTCATCTGGTGCAC
>NW_010410239.1:11803-17813 GCF_000710305.1 Buceros rhinoceros silvestris | reverse complement strand
CGGCTTGTTCCTCTGGCGCCCGTTCATGTGGGAAAACCGCATGCTGTCTTGGAGCCAGAGAGGCTCTTATTGTTTCTGGGCACTGGACTGGTGAGCAAAGGAGAGTGCTCGCCAGTACCGTTGGTAGCTTCAGGAATACAAACGAGCCGTTGTAAAAACCCACGAGAGCAGCGAGTGGCAGTTACCGCTTTCCCTTAACTCTGCAACTCCTTTCCACCCGTGAATTGCTAAAGAGGTGGTTTTTATTTCCAAGAGTTTCCTAGTTTCCTATATTCCTGTTTTCACTTTAGGGTGTGTTATGAAGTTTATAAAATTTATGGTGGTGTGTGGGCGGGAAAGGGTTTCAAAATAAGAGAAATAGGTGGATGGCACTATGTGTAGTAAGTATTTTTATTTTCTTTAGTTACTTTAGTTTATTTGCAATATAGTCCTGGAATGTGTAGCGCAGTTTTGACTGCTTTTCAGATTCCAGAGAGAATACTGATTTATATTGCTGTTAAAAAAAATTACAGTAAGTTGCCATGGTGGTTTGGTTTTTTTAATCTTTCTTAGAACTGCTGTGCATGTTGCATCTTTGATTTTGGAACTTTTCTGCCTTTTCCACTCTCATAGTAATTTTAATTTTATTCAACAAAGATTACATTGAATAGATTAGCAACTTCTGATAGGTGTTTTCTGTAGTAACCATGCTGTCTTTCATATAAAAGCATTAAAAATACTGAAGTTTCATGGATACTCCTGTCAACTGCAGTCCAAAAGATGCTCCCAGGGCTGCCCAAACAGCCACATGAGTCAGAATTAAATTTACTGGCTAATCAGATCTTTGGCATGACTTGATAGGTCTTTTAATATACAAGAGTAACTAAATTAATGGACATTTACTTTTTCATTTCAGAAATCGCATCATGTCAGCGATCCAGCCAGACCGTTCCAGAGCAGCATTTCAGCATGTGCACCAAGTGTTCCTTACCGGACAACCAAAAGTGTGGATTCAAGTGACGAAAGCTGTTCTGAATCTGATGATGACAGCTGTCTGTGGAAACGAAAACGACAGAAATGTTTCAACTTCCCTCCTGCTAAACCTGAGCCTTTTCAGTTAAGCCAGAGCCACGAAAAACAAACTGCTCAAGGTGTCAAGAAGGTCAACAACATCTGGGGTGTGGTGCTCCAGGAGCAGAATCAGGATGCCGTGGCCACTGAACTTGGGATTTTAGGCATGGATGGTAGTATTGACAGAAGCAGGCAGTCTGAGACTTACAATTATTTATTGGCTAAAAAGCTGATGAAGGAAGCTCAGCAAAAGGAGGCAGAGACTTTATTTAAAGAACTGGATGAATACATGCATGATGACAAGAAAACACTGACAGCAGAAGAAGAACATGGGCAAGGCTTTCTCAAACGGAAGCGGCCTGTAAAAGATAGACTGGGTGAAAGACAAGAAATGAAATATAAGGGAAGGTATGAGATAACAGAAGAAGATTCGGAGGAAAAAGTGGCAGATGAAATTGCTTATCGGTGAGTTTAATAACAGCATATCTTCACCTCCTTAAGTATTGCTGAACTGTTGATGAAAAAGAAGGGTGGGAGAAAAGCTTTCTTTCTGATAAATATGTAAGGTGTCATACCAGATTTAAAAAAGTATGAGTGCCTTGTGTGTATCTCCAAAATCCTGAGATTAAAATGCAGTATTATGGTTGGTATCTTCTAGAAGCATCCAGTAGTGCTGTCTGTTTATTGCTTTATGTTTCTTAAAGATCAACGAAATTGCTTTGTTATTTGAGAACAATAGCAAGGAAGAACACTCTTTCTCATGATGCAGATTTAGTGATGGCTTTTTTAGGAAACAGTCCATGAGTAGATGCTAGTTTGGAGCTGGATGCTAATGAGCACCTGCTGTGGTCACCATGAAACTCTGGCTAAGTTTTAAATCTTTGAAACTGTAGGTTAATCAGACTCTGTAGTGTTTTGGAGAGTGCAGCTTCTGAAATACACATATTCCTTACGTGGCACATTCGTGTCTGAAGAAAATATTTTGCTGCTGTTGTAACCAAGGGCTGTGTCAAGCAAGGTTAGACACCAGCACTGAAATCAAGTCTTGCCTATTTCCGTTTTGTGAATCCAAGCTGCAGTTCTGTGCTAATTTATGGAAGCCAGTGTTGGCGTTACCAAGCTCCAGCCACATGCACTCTTACCACTGCCCGATTGTTTTCACAGTCGTGCTATTTAGTTATTGTACACCAGTCTGAGTCAGAAGAGCCTGTTGCTTTTTTTTGAAAAATTAGTTTGCAGACAGATTTGTTTCCTGAACCTTTCTTTGAGCTGGCGCTGATAGCACTGGGCTGACGGTGTGAGAGAGGGGGCACTCAGTCTCTGCAGTCATTCTTATTTAGATTTACTTAAACTGCCACAGTCCTTTTTCAGAGGTGCAATGGAAGCAAATTATGTTAAATGGGGAACAAGAGTTACAAGATTTACTTGAGAGCTTGAAGATCCTTGTTGATTTCGTTTGTGACACTTAGTATTGCCAGGTGCTGATATACAGCAACTAGACGGTTATTAACGCTGCTCTCAGTAGCTTCTCGTTTATGAATTTGAAAACTTTGAGCGTGTCTCAACGTTTACAATAAACTTTTCATCAAAATAGGGCAGAAAGCCTCTTTTCTAATTGTTTATAGTAGTAGTAGTGGCACTGAATTGCATCGGTAGGATTGTGGTTACACGTGTCACAGCAGTGTGATTTGGTCCGTGGTATGCCATCTGTGTCTGTTGTTGTGCTGGCCCACACAGTGAACTGAAATCAGAGAGTTTTTCTGACCATCTTGTGCCATTTTTTGCCCCTTACCTTGTCCAACTCCTGTTGCAGTGTTCAGCTGCATGTTAAAGCACCATACAGGAGGATTGTGCAGGGCCAGAATGAACGCTAGGTGGGGAATTGACTGTTGAAGCTGCTACTAACAGAAGGTCTATTTAAAACAGCTCTTGAAGGGATCCTGGTTGTCTTAAAGTTCTCTGCATTATTGAGAAATTTCATCTCTTCCAATAAGTCACAATTTAGAATTCAATCTGGTAAATATTTAAGAAAGCATTTACCTTCTGGTGGCTTATCATTCATTAATTTGAGATTAAACACAAACTATGAAGTTAAGTGGGTTGGGTAATCCTTTTCATGATTAGGACGATTGTCACTGAAATGTGAGTTTTAACATTTAATTTCAGGTAACTTCAGTAATACAGTTGAAGCAGCTGAAGCTAGCCTGGTTGTTCTAAATCGCTGTTTACGTCTGTGATCAGACACCTTCTATTATGCAGTTATTGTAACATTGCAACTTCATAGCATGGCAATATCACTTGAAGTGATTAGGCTAGACAGTGGTCTTCAAGAAATTTTGGTAATAATGGTGGTCTGTTGGTCCCCAAAGTGTAAAACCACTGAGTTGTAGTGTTTGTGACTGTGCTTAATGAGAAGCTTGGTCATTAAAATAGGAACTCTTGCTCTGGGCAAGTGGTATTGGTTTTTGAGCTTACAATGTTTTCCAGTGGGAGTGTGTACTTCTGCACAGTGAATTGATGCTATCTAAGTCTCTCCCTTCATGCAGATGGACAATGAAAATTTCTGTATGAGGACATTATTGCTAACGAAAGAATACAATTTAATTCAGTAATACTGCTATTTTTTTTCTTGTTTGCATTTTATGTGTTATCATAGATTATCATAGATTAGTCAACAGATTTCTTTTTTAGTATATAGGTTTGTCTGAATGGCACATGATACAGGGGAACTTTTACACTCACTGTTGTCTCTGGTTAATTATTGATCTAACTGTAAAAGGTGCTGAAATTTTGACTGTAAAATGTGTAGCAGACTTTTATACTTTAATTTCAGAGATTTATACAGATCTTATTTGGTTTAATCTTTCACACATGAGTAGGAGAAAAATAATCAATGCTTCTTCATTGAAATAAATTTTTAAATATATGTTTTATAAAAATATATCCCTCAGAAGCTCAGTATTTTGAAATCAAGTGACTCACGAAGCCCTTGGACCACATTTAAGTGCATAGACTCTTTTATTTTAGCACTGTTTTATGTCTTACAGAATGAACTATTCATTATGGAAGTTCCATCATCAATTTTACTTGAGAAATTATACAAACAGTAAATGTGCCTTTTTTTCCCTCTCAGGCTTTGTGAACCAAAGAAAGATTTAATTGCCCGAGTAGTGAAAATAATTGGGAAAAGAAAAGCTATCGAACTGCTTATGGAAACAGCTGAAGTGGAACAAAATGGTGGACTGTTCATAGTGGTAAGAAAAATGTGATATTGTGGGTTTGCGAGACATACACACACACGCATACACATCTTTTTACTTGTAAAATATTTACACAGTACTACTGCACAGCTTTCACACTGGACAGGTTCTCCCAAAGTTTCATGGCCTTCCCTGGGTGAAACTCGCTTAATAAATACTAATGTAACCGTCCAGCAGAATTTGAGTGAACAGTGAGATGAATGAACCTGGAAATTACCCAACTTTTTTTACTGAATTAGTATCTGATTTGTAGTGATAAAATTGTCTATAACTCTGCATCCCCTTGGGCTCATTCACCTCTCAGGCTTACAGAGCGCAGGATTCTGAAGCTTGAATGAAAGTTTGTAACATTAGGATCCAGGTGAAGCCTCTGCCACGTTGCTTCAGTAAGTTAGGTGGATGATTGACAGTACTGACTTCTTACTGGGTTAATCAGCATGCTGTCAGAGGTCAACATACCAGTAGTGAGCATTTCTAATGTCATGTTAGAAGAGTGACTTTCTAAAGGGAACCTGTTAGCTTTATTAGAGAATCATTAGCTTGTGTATCAGGGCTGAGTAGTGAAACCAGCTTGAGTACTGATTCTGGTTACAAATCATGGTAAAAATCCTATACTTAATGGTTAGGTTATCAATTTTTCAGTGTTTAGAGAGGAGGATAAAAAAGGCTGTGAGATAAGGGGACAGCAATTACTTCACTGAATAGAGTGTGGTTGTGTGAAACCAAGAAGAAGGAACCTCTCTGTGAACGAGGAAGAAATAATCTACCGTTTTTTTCTAAAAAAAAAAAAAACAAAACAAAGAAAAATTCACCACCACCTTGCCCTCCTCCCTCAAAAAAAAAAAAGCAACAACTTTCCAGCTAGCAGCTTGTCTTAAAAGCAGTCTGTTTTTGTGAAAGATTAAAGTACTTATTAACAAGTGTTTATCAAGGAGGTGAAAGGACACAACTGGCAGCACAGGTTCCTTTGGCTGCAGATTGAGGTACGCTAGTTGAAAGACAGATCATACTGTTTCTCTTGATTGGAGTTTTGTGCTGGTAGGATGATAAAAGTATGTCACATCTGCTGTTTCAAGAACATACCTGGCCTCTGTTCTTAGAACTTTTTGATTGTATTTTTCTTTTCTTATTTAGCAGAAGAGTATCACATTTATCACAGTATCAAAGCACTGGAGTAACAATTCAACTTTATATACTATGAATGGTAATTGAATAATAGTATGATAATTAGTGCTTGTAATTTAGAGAGGTTTCAAAGCTGAGTCCATTCGTGGTTCAGAGTGGCACATCGCACTGCTGCTGTGACACTGAAAGCTGTTGCAGCAGGTGTTTGGATTGTTCTGAATATTTAACCTATTATATGCATGATTGCAGGTAGCTGTGAGAGTAGTAAGAATAGTATTAACTTCTTGATCTTCACTGCGAAAATCAGATTTAGTATGTAGTTGAACTGTTTGGTATTACTCTCTAAAGCAAATTTTTTAATAACCTCATGGTTTACCTCTCCAAATTAGCAAGCTGGTTGTTGACCTTATGGCTTGTTCAGTCACAAATAAAACATAGCCAGGGTTGGTTTTATGTGATACCTGACACAGCAGAACTTAATTTTTTTTATTCTGCCCAAATACAAAGCATTGTCTTAGATGCAGTTTTTACATCCACACTTAGCTATTAAGCTTGCTATTACTAACTTACTCTTT
>NW_010410239.1:6654-11726 GCF_000710305.1 Buceros rhinoceros silvestris | reverse complement strand
TTTCCCTATTAAGAATGGCACTAGGAGAAGAACACCGGGCGGTGTTTATTTAAACCTGCTGAAGAACACTCCTAGCATCAAAGAAGAACAAATCAAGGTAAAATTGTCAAAAGTAATGATTCACCTAAGTAAATTTCAGCTTTTTGAACTAAGAATGTTGTGATTGAATGCCTCTTCTAACTTCTGTCAAGTTTAACTCTGTATTCCAAAGAAACCAGCTTTCCACATTCAAAATATAAGGGGGAAAAAAAAAACCCAAATTTGTTACTTTCCATTCACATTAGACAGAGAGTACACCTTTTCCATATTGCCAGTCACAAAAACCTACTGAGAATGCTGAGACTGTAGAGTCTAACGAGATAAATATTTTCCTTAATTCGTGTATACCATATGGCAATGTTATCTGTAGTTGTGTTTCTCGCTTTGGAGCTCTGCATCATTGTGCATAGATTGAATGGAATTCTCTTAATAGAATACTTTTGTCCTATATACCTCTGGCTGTAGCACCGGGCAGTATTTCCCATTAGGTCAGACAGTGATCTGAACCAGGTCTGAATTGCTCACTATCCTCATTTGTGGTGCTCACTAAATCAGATTACAACTCTGTCAGCTTGTACATGCTATGGCCTTTCCTTTTAGGATCTAAAATAGACTGAGATGGTATTTTTTTCATTCAGTTAAATCAACTTGGTTTTTTCATTGTATTTGCCATTTTATTAAACTTTTTACTACAAGAAAGACATTTATTTTGCTTGTAGGTGGCTAAAGCTCACTTTAAACTAGTAAACTAGTAAATTAGTCTAGCATCTCCTACAGAGAACTAAGAAACAAATCAACATAAATTGTGATTGTTTTATTTTAGAAAAAAAAAAAAAAGAAAAATTTGCCCTTCCACCCCCCTTCCATGCATTTGTAGTTATATGTCTCATTCTTCTCTTGCCGATACTGGGAAGTGTTTGAGGCAGCAGTTTTCACTCAAAACTTGATTGATACTATGAGAAATATCACAGAATGGTAGGGGCTGGAAGGGACCTCTGTGATCATCTAGTCCAATCCCCCTCTTCTCCAATGCAAGGAAACAAGTTGTCAGTAGTAAGAGTACCTGTGCTACATTTTCTCCCAAAGGCTACATCTCAGAATCACAGAATGCTGAAAGTTGGAAGGGACCTCTGGAGATCATCTAGTCCAATCCCCCTGCTAAAGCAGGTTCGCCTAGAGCTGCTTGCACAGGAACATATCCGGGCGGCTTTTGAGTATCTCCAGAGAAGGAAACTCAACATCCTCTCTGGGCAGGCTCTTCAGTGCTCTGCTACCCTCAAAGTAAAGAAGTTTTTCCTTGTATTCAGATGGAACTTCCTGTGTTCCAGTTTGTGCCTATTGCTGGGCACCACTGAAAAGAGCCTGGTCCCATCTTCTTGACACCCTGTTTTATAAGCATTGATAGATGCACTCTGTCTTCTCCAGGCTAAACAGACCCAGGTGTCTCAGCCTTTCCTTGTAAGAGAGATGCTCCAGTCCCCTAATCATCTTTGTAGCCCTCTGCTGGACTCTTCAGGAGTCCCTTGTCTCTCTTGAACTGGGGAGCCCGGAACTGGACACCACAGTCCAGATGTGACCTCAGCAGGGCAGAGTAGAGGGGAAGGCGAACCTCTCTTGACCTGCTGGTCATGTTGTTCTTAATGCACCCCAGGATACCATTGGCCTTCTTGGCCAGAAGGGCACATTGCTGGCTCCTGGTAAACTTGTCCACCAGGACTCCCAGGTCCTTCTCTGCAGAGCTGCTTTGCAACAGGTCAGCCCCTAACCTGTGCTGGTGCATGGGGTTATTCGTTCCCGAGTGCAGGACCCTACACTTGGGTTCATCATTTGTCATACAAACCCATAGGTAAAGTTTGTGTAATCCTGTCATAGAGCTTGTTATGTGTACACCTCTCACAGATTTGCATATCCAGCTTTTTGGGAGAAAATAAGAATTAATATTTTCTGTATGCAATTTATGGTATGTTTTTAATAAGCAGGGAAGGAAAGGCATGTAGCAACATTTAACTTTGCTACATTATATTTTCCCCCTTGAAACATGGAAGAAACTTGTAACAGTCATATTTTGAAGTAGAGAAGATGTTCATTTCACAAATGTTTGACAGTAGAGATCATGAGACCTGAAGTAAAATTTCAGTTGCGGAGGAAGGTTTTTTCAGCTTGTTGTAGAACCTTTTGTCGTATATTCTCTACAGGTCCCTCTGTATGGCAGCACAACCCTCTGGTCTGCCACCCATTCCTCTCAGTTTTATATCATCAGCAAACTTGAAATGAAAATGTAGTGATACTTATTTACATACACTTCAAGATCACTGAGAGATTGTGTAATTATGGGGCACTTTCTTTAAGTGCAGTCTGTCTTCATACTTCTATCAGTAATATGTATCTTAGTCAAATTTTATTGAACAGTATTTGTAATAAAAAAAAATTACTTCTTTATGTTTTCTTTAGGAAATAGTAGTAAAATGAATATGCCAAACTTTTTTTTGTTTTCTTTCAAGGAAATATTCTATCTGGAAAACCAAAAGGAGTACGAAAACAAAAAAGCTGCTAAGAAGAGGAGAATACAAGTTCTAGGAAAGAAGATGAAAAAAGCCATTAAAGGGCTTAATCTGCAAGAATATGATGATGCATCTCGTGAGACTTTCGCTAGTGATACAAATGAGGCTCTGGCTTCGTTGGATGATCTGCAGGAGGGGCATCATGAAGCAAAGATGGAACCTGAAGATATTGAAATTGATAATGCTCATGATTTGGAGATCTTCTAGTTACTAGTAACTTCTAGTTACATTCTTTACAACAAAGTGTCTATAAAATATATTAAATAAGCCTTTCTAATAATCCCATGGCTTTTTATTTTCATAAGCTACATGGGAAATGTTTGATGCTGAAGAACATGTCATAATTCTTAGCTAAATTTCACAGCATGAAAGATGTTAATTGTCCTATTATTTGTTTGATGAGTCCTCAAAAACTGTTAAGATTTTTCTAGATAACAGCTCTGTATCATCATATTTGTTCCTTAGGAACTTTTTTGAGCAACATGTTAGGTTTAGGAATTAAGGCCATGTTTTGACCAGATACATCATATTTAATTTCCTGAAACTAACAAGATCATTAAGTGAGCAGTGCTCCTCATTACAGTTGAACAGAAAAAAAACAGTATAAAGGTAGTCTTGATGTAAAAGATCATGTGTTCTTAGTATGGCAGTGTGTTGTATGGCAGTGTTTATACAATAAAGAGCTGTAAAAGCAAATTGGTTTGCGAAATAAACTTAATCATCAGTGACCTTTGAATAACAACCCTGTAAATAAGCACTGCTGAGCAATGTTATGTTTTACATTCCTGCAGCAGTTTTAATCCTTCATATTAAAATAGTGACTTGAGCTTCCTACCTGTTCTATCTAGACTTTTTCCATGGTTAGCTACACACAACTTACACAGATGTTTTTGTTTGAAAATGAAGACAACTGGATGCTTTCAGAGTAGTGAGATTTCACTACTCAGTAAAGGTTCTGTAGACTCTACATGCAGGTAAAAACCCTGTACTTTGCAATTTTTCTTTTCATACTTCTTAGGTGTGCACTAGGATGCAGTAATATGCAGCTTGCAAAAGTTCTAAAGTTTTTCTATGCTGACTCTTAAGGAAACAATAGATGCAGAAGACCATTGAAGAGTTTTTAAGTTCAGTTGAAGACGACTTATGTTGAATGTTGTTTTTAATGTAACTGAAGAATATGTGCAACAGTGGTATGTATGATGTCTAAAATACTTTGTAACTAGTAAATTGAGCTTTCTGTGGCTAGACACTTTTCCAGTATAATATATTTCTGAAATCTTAATGAATGAACCCCAAAACAAACTTCTGCATGTAAATTTTGTTCACCTGGTGTCCTTGAATTTCAAAAGCAAAGCATATCACTGGAACACATAATGAAGTTATAATATTGAACAATTCAGTCAAGAGCTGATATATAAAAGAATACAATATTTGAAGAAAGGGCTCTTAAACATGTAGCACATTCTATTATCTGCTTTACTAAATTTATTTTTGGCCTTTCTGCATTTTTCTGTTCATGTGCCAGAGCTCCTTCCTGTCACAAAGTTACTCATGCAGATGTGAAGCATGCCTTTGTTGGTGTAGCTGCTCTTGCTGAAATAACAAAAGGTTTTGATTTGGTCATTAGCTTTCCTAACCAACCTGTGATGGTCAGAACACTAAACTGATAGTCATGTAAGGGAAACAGAATTTTGTACTGTTTAAGTAGTTTGGGGCTGTACCATTTGATCCTAATTTTGGAACCTGCTTGGAAATGTCATAACTATGTCAAAATGTCAATTCTATTTTCTGGATAGAATTAGCAAATTTTAATGGTGGTTTAAGTAAATTTTTACTGTTTTATAATTTGCTGCTTATGAGCACTGTGTATTTTTTTTTTAAATGCTAATATTTTTAATGTTGATTTCACAGGTATGGGGTACTGAAACAAAGTGTAAACTCTTCGTTTTTAAAAAAGGAAGATGATACAGAGTGTTCATTCCTCCTTTCCTGTGTTTGACTAACTGGCCTTTGCTTGTCTTCTGTTTTTTCTCTGTTTTCTATTTTCTTTGGCTTTCAATAGAGTCCTTTCGAAAAGGAAGCCCGCTCAAAATGATGAGCAGCTAGTCTTGTTTCTTGTTACATGAGTGATTTCTTTACCTTTGTTATCAAAAAGATTGCTCCAGTTTCTGTGTAGCACTGTGGTGGCTGCAGTCAAGCTTTGGTTCCTTGGTGGAGCTGTGGGGCTGATCTTCCCCTCTCTGCATCCTGCCCTCTTGTGTGGGATATCTCTGCTTGTGCTGGTGTGTGGTGGTGGTGGCCCAGCAGCAGCCATGTCATGAGGGTGACAGAGTTTGGGACTTGTGTCAGTAAGCCTTGGGTTGAGCGTGTGCAGGACTGGAGCTGAGAAGCCCAGGGCTTTGGAGTCGGGTGCCGCGGTCACGGCAGTTTCCAAAGGAACTGATGGCAGATGTGCCAGGATAAGAAAGAACA
>NW_010410239.1:0-6541 GCF_000710305.1 Buceros rhinoceros silvestris | reverse complement strand
TGCAGACTGCTATAGATCTGGCTCTTCTCTCTGTCTCTGACTGAGGTTGCTGGAAGGTGTTGAAAGGGATATAGTGGTGATCATTTTCATCTTTCTCATCAAACAGCTTTTCATTCCTCCCTCTTCACTTTTTCCTCACAAAACCACTGCAAGAGTAGGAAGCATGGGTAAGGCTAGAAGTTTCCTCTCAACTCCCACATAATCAGCTTTAGTTTGCAATCAACTTTAGTCTGTCATAAACCAGTACTTGCAGAGAGCTGTTCTGTGCTGCTTCTTGGTCGACTTGTTGGTCGACTTGTTTGTAATCTAACTGGATTTTGTGGGCTATGTTTTGTGTGGGAACAGGTGCCTGGCTGATTAGATTTTAGTAGCTGATGTTTTACAGAAAAAAATGCAAATGTAAGTGTTGGGTTTGTGTTCTTATGTTTCTCTGATGGACAGATTTGATTGAGGCATCATCTTTACTGCAAATACAGACTGCGTGTACTGGCAGGAGAAGTATCTCAGTCCATCACTTAAGCTATAGCAGCATAATAAAGTCGTCTCTGTCATGCCTGAAGTAGACAATGAAAATAAGGGAAATGTGCTCTGGTTTGAAAACACAAAGCTTGTTTGGAATCAAGACGTTTCTCCTCCTCATATCCCACATTCATATAAGAAAACAATGCTTTTTGGTATCACAGGGAGAAATAATTTATTAATGATTCAGTTTTGTAGTGGATCATGAAAGCATCACTTTAAGAGTAGTTAAAATAGTACAGATTTTCCCTCCCCTTTCAAGTAGATGATCTCATTAAAATGTTTTTATGTCCTCCAGGCTTATTAACTCTGCCAAAATTGCCAGGCAAGCATGGAATGACACAGTGTTTACTGTGATGCTTGGAAAGAAGATACAAAGAATAATTTGAATTTAAAGGTAGTGATAGTGAGATCAGAAAGTGCTGTGTGCTGCTTAATCTTCCCCAAGGTGCTGCTGGGTAGCTGCACCTATTCCTGTTGAGTACAGCTCCAACATCAAGCCAGGTGGCAATGCTTTGCAATTCTCTCTGTACCATCTTCATAGCGTTAGCAGGACATTTTATCCTGAATCTTATTACTGTCTAAAACATGTCTAAATATTTTATTCTGTTTTTTCTTTATTTTGATCACAACTTTTTTTTTTTAAATTGTGACTGTGACTCCGTTATGTCATGAGAAATGGCTAGAGACAGCATGCCAGGCTTGGCATGTGCAGGGCTGTTCATTCTACAGATAGGTTTGTTAAGGACTGTGTGGTTTTTTTGAAGGATCTATGAGGAACCAGAGAGGGAGAAGAAGGGGAAGACAGCAGTAACAAGGTATAATTTGATGGGAGAGGTAAACGAAAGGAGATAACAGCGATTGTCATAATTAATGTAGTTATGGAGAAGTTGAATTCCTTGTATTTTCTCAGAGTGAAGGTGTGCAAGGGTAGACTGGGTAATAAGAGTTTTTTCAAAGTTTTTTTTTCAATCTGTCATAAAACTTCATTATGACAACCCTCATTACTTATCCCTTAACTTAGGCCATCCTCTTCTGCTACACAGAAAAATCTGCCAGAGGCACTTCTTTAAAGCTCAATTTATTTCCACCTAGGGAGAATTGTTGTCACGTCTCCAGTGAATATGGGTTTACCTGTTAGCGCACTCCTAATTCTTAGTGGTCTGCAGCAGGTCAAAGATACAAGTTCTGTTTCTGAACAACTGTGGTACTTCATTGACTCTGGGAGTATGCAGTCTTAGAGCCTTCGCATCATAGTTTGCTTAAGGGATGCTCAAGAAGCTAGCAGAGACCTAGGACCACCTCTCAGGTCCAGGACGCTGCTGGAGATCACGCTGCACAGTGGCAACCTTCACATCAGCTGAACTTCTTTAGTTTGGACCTACTGCATCTTACCTCATTCATGACCTGCCAGGCCCTGGGAAGTTCTTGCAGGACAAAGCTTCCCAATGTTTAGAAAGGACATGTTGAAGCTTTCTCATCTCCTTATCTGCAGTACTGACAGACGCCACTTTTCCAGAGCTGTGGAAGGAGGAAAGAACATTTAACAGTGGTAAATTTATTATAGAATCATAGAATTGCTTTGGTTGGAAGGGACCTTTAAGATCACCAAGTCCAGCCATTAACCCAGCACTGCCAAGTCACCAGGAAGCCATGTCCCTCAGTGTCACATCTACATGTCCTTTAAAGCCCTTCAGAGATGGTGACTCCACCACTTCCCTGGGCAGCCTGTTCCAATGTTTCACAATGCTTTCTGTAAAGAAGTTTTTCTGAATACCCAACCTAAAACTCCCCTGGCGTAACTTGAGTCCATTTCCTCTTGTTTCTTGGGAGGGCAGACCAACCCCCACCTCATTACACCCTCCTTTCAAGTAGTTGTAGAGAGCAATAAGGTCTTCCCTGAGCCTCCTTTTCTCCAGGCTAAACAAACCCAGTTGCTTCAGCTGTTTCCCCTAAGTCTGGTTCTCCAGAACCTTCATCAGCTTCACTGCCCTTCCCTGGACACACTCCAGCACCTCAGTGTCTTTCTTGAAGTGAGGGGCCCAAAACTGAACACAGTACTCAAGATGTGGCCTCACCAAGGCCAAGTACAGGGGAACTTACCTCCTGCTGTTGGCCTTCTTGGCCTCCTGGCCACTGCTGACTCAAATTCAGCTGGCTGTTGACCAACACCCCCAGGTCTTTTTCCTCTGGGCAGTTTCCAGCCACTCCTCCCCAAGCCTGTAGTGTTGCAGGGGGTTGTTGTGGCCCAAGTGCAGAACCTGGCACTTGGCCTTGGTGAACCTCATACTGTTGACCTCTGCGCATTGATCCAGCCTGTCCAGATCCCTCCACAGGGCTTCCTTACCCTCCAGCAGATCAACACTCTGAGCCTAACTGTCATCTGCAGACTTACTGCAGGTCCACTCAATCCCCTCATCCCAATCATTGATAAAGATGTCAAAGAGAATAGGCCCCAGTGCCCTGGGGGTGACCCAGCCAAACAGATTTCTAGAATCACAAACATCCAGACCTGAACACTGACAAAAATGAGAAATACGTGTATTAAGTTGTAACAGGAGACTCTACACACAAGTTAGGTATTTTAGATACCCTACCCTAACTTTTAGGTTTGGGGAGGGGTTGGGTTTGGGGTTTTTTTTTTTTTTTTTGCTTTAGCAGCTTTTTAAAGAAAAAAAGAGCTATTTTTTCCCAGTTATTTAAAGAAAAAAAAAAAGAGCAAACCAATATTTTTTATCATTAAATGCAGAAAAAACTTTCTTATCTTGAAAATCTTTCCCCAGAGTTTTTTTTTTCCCTTGAGAGCTCATTTGTGATTTAGTATATCAGTGTTCTTTTTTAAATCATCCCTGGAAAGATATTCTCATTTTCCCCCAGAAGCTGCACTTTTCTGGCTCCTGAAGTTTTCGTTTGTTCTATCAGTTGTGGGGTTTGGGTTTTTTTAAAAGAATAATACAGCTATTTACAGCAATCATTTTGTATTTGTTGTCTAGTTACCTCTGACAAGTTTTGCACTGACAGCCTTCAACACCGGAATGTCCATATGCAGCATGCAACACTTGCTGAAATATATACTGGGGCTCTGGAAGAGAGTTTGTTCTTGGAGCACCGGGGAAGACTTTGCCGTGGAGATGAAAGAAAAAGCCTCCTTGGGAAATGTTAGTTGCTGATATCCTCGTACATTCCCATATTTCCAGATCCTGGGCAGCTGTGATTGCTCTTGCATGCAGAAAACTTAGGACCTGCTTTTTCCTCTTACAAACAAGGTGGAACAGTATAGTCTGTAATGTTTAAACGGCATACAGAATTGCACCAAACTGTTGTGTGGATGATTTTCTTTATGGAGAAAAGTAAAGAAAACTGCTTAATGCTGACCTTCTGCCCTTGATAAAGAATGTGAGAACCCAAGATATTTTGGACTCAAGATTTTGGTGGAAAAACAGAATGTCCAAGTAGATTTATGGAAGATAGGTAACAGTCCGATCTTAAGTTGCCTCCTTCTTGTAAAGTCCTGATGGTTGTCTTCTATTCCTCCTACATCTGCTGGAAGTTACTCTATTTTTTTCTTGTTCTTCCAGAGAGATTAGTGTGACCCACCTTACTTTTTTTTTTAAATTCATTTAAGCAGTGCTCCTGTTTCTCTGCCAAATTGTCACATAAATGAAACACTGATAAATAAAACTCCTCTGTAGCAGGGATGAATTATCCCCACATGTACTAAATAAGATTTTCTGAAGGATGAACTTCTGATCTACAGTCCCTGGCCCCTTTTAAAAAAGGAGACAAATGCAGAAGGATTCTCACAAGCCACCAGGGAACCTGCGCTGAACTTGTAAGTGAAAAATAAGCTGAAGTAAATGAAGGTATAAATTATTTAAACTCCATAAATGACCATAGCTGTTGGTTCCAGACATCCAAATGCCTTCCCTGTAAAGCTGTAGCCCAAACCAGGTGCATATATCTACGAACACCTGTCATTCAATTTTATCTTGTGATTCTCTTGCCTACTCATTATGTAAGCAGCACCAAATTGTCAAGCTGGAGGGTGGTTAAGTGGGAAATGAAAAAGAAATCTTTAATTTTACAAGGGTATGAGTAAGTTTTTCAGAAAGTCTTTTTAATATCCCGGATCCCTCTTTGACTTTTGCCTTACATAATACAATTAAGTTTGTCAATTGTAATGTTTGTCTAGATGCTTTATCGTTGTCTTTTAAAATATGACATAAATCTTTATTTAAGGTTACTCTCTTGAAAAATGCTTTTTATTCAAAGTTTCTGTATCTTCATAGTCTGTTTTGTAGCAGACTAACCCTGTTAAATCCAGGGGACAGAAGCTGCCTTCAAAACCACAGGTAATTATTAACAGAAAGACAAAATTGCCACGGAAATGAATGAGAAGGTAGCCTTTGAATATTTCTACACAATTACTATCCGTTTAGTTTTGTATGTGTAGAAATACTGATCTCCAAATAGTGTTATTATTCCTTAAATGGTCTCAAATCTTAAAAAGTTGCATTTTTATTTCCTCAGGAATATATGTAGACTATATCTTGCACCTTGCTGTTTCTCCCTGCAGAACTTCTGTCACAGTGAGTAAAAATCTAGGGCTGATACCATCTTCTGTTCTACAGAAGGCAGTAAAAATGAGCTAATGCATCATTGGTATTAGTGCTAAGTAAGTCTTTTTCCCTTCTCTGAAAACATGTAACCTGCTCTCCTGTTCTGTTTTTATTCGGTTTTCATTTCTAGTCCTATTCCTCTGAGATATTTTCAGCAAAGTGCTTAATTTCTTACATTTTCCGGATTTTCCCCAATGAAAGGCATTCAAGATTATATGCAAAATTTATATGCAAAGAACATCTACAGTATCTCTCAAAAGACTAATGCTTCAATAAACCCATTTGTTAATTTTAACAAAATCTTTGGAGGTGAATTGAACCTTTATGTGATCGGGTTGTCATTTTGCAATGAATTATTGGTTGTATAGTGCTCTGTTTTAGAGTTTTCAGTTTGGGATGACTGTCTCAAGAAATCAGGATGTGTACATGTGGAAGGAGATTGGTAGTGTCACATTCCTTTTTTTTTTTTTAAGGATTAATTATAACTACTCTTTTCTAAAAATACTTATAATGGGGAGTAAGGGAATACTGAGCAGACATGTGAAATTGTCTGACAGTATCCCATACCACGATTTCACATCTCAGTCTCTTTCCTCTGAGGGTTACAAGTTGAAGCTGTGGCTCAGCGCCTTTGATTTCTGATGCACTTGCAGGCTTGTGTTTCTCCCTGTTTAACCAAAAGAGCATAGAGAAGATGAATACCTGAGCACCACAGCTGTAAAGCTGTAATCGTCTTTGCATTTTTCAGAATGATGGAATGAGAAGAGGTGCTAAGCAGGCAGTAAAACAGAGGGCTTTATAGTCAGGTGACTTGAGTAGATTGTATTTTCTTGCATTACTCCCCCTGCCCTGGCAGTCTGCCGCTTCCCTCAAGGATTTTCTGTGCTCACTAGTTGTGTCTGGCTGTGTAAACAGCCCTGTGATGTTCCTGTAGATAGATACAAAAACATCTTTTGGGATAAGCAGTATGCCAAGTTACCCAGCCTCTCAGCAAAACTTTTTCTTTCCTCCCTCACTTCCTTCCTCCCTGCTGCAGTTCTCTTTACTTTTTTTCCAACATCCCTCATGCAAGTGAATTCTGAGAAGTGATGTCACCTGTGGAAGTGAGATACAGGCCTGCTGCGATGTTCTCTGTACAGCAACACCACAGAGAGTAGGGGAGCGTGTGTATGAGACGAGCTTTAAAGTAATTCTAAGACTGAGTTAATCTTAAAATGTTATGTGAGGAGTCAAATGGATGAGATTAAAACAGTATAAAAGAGGTTGTTCATGTAATGCATGTATCACTGTTGGTATCTAAGAAATCATATTCCCTGTCCAAGAATTTTCCAAGGGTGAATCAATAGCCTCCTCCAGCCAGTTCTGTAAAAAGTGAGGAATGGAATGGAATGGAATGGAATGGA
>NW_010410238.1:35242-46308 GCF_000710305.1 Buceros rhinoceros silvestris | reverse complement strand
GGTTGTTACCTCGGCCCTCGACCCTTAACATGCAGTTACAGAAGCATTTTAAAATTGCCATCATCATCGTGGCTTGGTACTCCTTGCATCACAAATTCATTCATTCATAGCTTGGCTTCGTGAACGAAGATCTGGGAAGGGTTTTTCCCACACTCACTGCAAGTGATGAGTGCACCCTTCCAGCCTGCGCGGTGGATTTTTTAGGTGAGGTGCAGCGTGCGCAGAACTGGCTCCACCCTTTACACCCGAGGTTCATCTGCCAGGGCCTAGCGAGCTTGGACGGTGACAGCAAAGTCCTCGGGTCGTAGGTTTGGTTAGAGTGTCCTTCTCTGAGATGGAGCCTTACAAGGCTAAATGAGCTCCATCTGCCCAGGTTTGGGGTTAGAGTTGTCCTTCTCCTAGGGTGGTTGCCTGAAGGCTAGTGAGCCCATCCTGCCCGTGGACACACTTTGTCTGACCCTTCAGTTGAGACCTGTCTGGCCTGGGAGACCCCACCGGAGGCACATGCCACCACCAGCACAGCTCTCAACCTCACAAGGGCACGCAAGCTCCTTCCCCACGGCAAGGGGGTGCCCGTGAAAGAGTCGCTGCTCTGCCTCCGGACATCACAGACCCGGGCACGGGGCGGCCGGGACCTGCCAAGAACGGGAGTCCTGGAGGCTAAAATTGCCATTACAGCAACAAATAAACCATGTCATGAATAAAAATGACCATGGAAATTTGTCTTATTGACATATGTATCCTGTTTAGTCAGTATTGCTCTACATGGGACTCCTCTATTTCTTCTTGAAGTCAGTGGATGGATTTCCAATGACTTCCTTATACAAAGATTTTGTTGAGCAAAACCAAGATCATTTGATCCTTAGAGGTTCAAAAGATATTTCAGACAAACCTCATTCCTGATAAGTGTGTCATCTGAATTTTTAATGCATGTTGATCTTTCTGAAAACCTACGATGCTTTGAGAGGGCAAGATGAGACAACGTCTGTTCTCTTAAAATTCAGAATAAAGGAATACAATCTACTAGATTTAAAAAAACCCCACCACCACCCCAGAAAATGACCCAACCCCAAGAAACAGAAGTCCATGTTTGTAATAGAAACCATATTGAATAAGGAGAGACCACGGAGGGAGCTGTCCAGCCCGAAGTAGGGCCTTGGGGTTACTACTTGACAAGGTAGTTTTAGACTTTGTCCTGAGAAGTCTCCTGGTGTGCTGGCTCTGTGAAATGCAAGCTTACAGCTTAGCTGGTGGGATGCACCAGGAGGTCTAGGTGAGGGCCATCTAAACAGCTGGAAAGAGTTCTTGCTGTTAAGAATAACCCGGAATTGTGGGGGTTTTCTTGACTGTTTATAACCGCGATTTCAACTTCATAATGAAGACCCTAAAGGAGACAAAATATATTAATGGCAAGCTGAACAGCCATTTTGAGACAAATGCTCAAAGATAATTCTTAACTGAATTTGAAATGAGAAAAAAGAGTTGGTCTGTGCGAATCTGACATTCAGACACCCACATGGAGGGAAGGAGGCATGTCTAGAGGCTGATTCATCACACTTCACACCTGAATTCTGCATCAGAGATGCTTGCATCTTGGGAGATGTAAAGTATGTGGGACTTCATTTCCTGCAATTTCAGTCAGAGTTTTCTAGGTTAGGGTTTTGTTTGTTTGTTTGTTTCCAAGTTTTTTCTCTCAGATCTTCCAGTTCTTCAGCCACATTTGACACCCCTTCCTCCTGCCTTCACAGCCCAGACAGAGGTTCAGATCCCATCGTGTTTATGCCCAAGCCAGCATGAGGCCCAGCACTGTTGCTTTGCTTCTACCTTTTGCTCTTAGGGTAAGTGGTACAAACAGAGCTCCTGGAGAGGCTGGCTGTAACCGTAGTGATAGCAACAGTCCTGAACAGCTCTGTTTAGCTCTGGGAAGGGGGAGAAAAGGACTTTTCAGAGGAGAAGCATCCTCCTGACTTTGTACCAGGTTGATGGAACCAGGTAGGAATCATTATTCTCCTTCTGTGGCACATGCAGCAGAAGTTGCAAAACACCAGTAGATACCCAAATCATGCAACACTCAGGAGTTTCTATGCTTCTGCTGTTAAATATAACATCAATGCTTGGTCTTGTGTGGCTTCTCTCCATGATTTTAATTTGTTCATCCACTGTACTCACCCTCCTTAATGGTGGCTGTTCCAGTAGTTCCTTTGGTTAGTGTGATGAGAAATTAAAGCAGGTTGTCAATTTTCCAGTCAGAATGGCGGCCTGAGAAAGACATAGCCTGGATGTGCTCATACACCCCAAGATTCATTAAATTTTCAGGGACCACTTGAATTACTGAATCTAAGAGAATAACTGCACAGTAGTAAGAGTACAGGCTAGGAGGTGTGAGTACATACTCTACATGCCATAGGAAATGCCTTTTTTATGCATTTGAAGAACTTAAAAACCAGAAAGATACTCTAGATAAGGGAGAGAATTATTACTAGAGAGAAAGTTATACAAAGAATAGCTGACATGCTCTTTTACTGGTCACTAAGCCATGTCAAACCAAGGTCATATTCTGCAGAATATGGAGCGATTGGCATATGGCAGAATCGATGATTACAGAAATGTGATAACTGGCACGTGTTGTGCTGTTCCCCCGCCTTATCCAGCACGCTGATTTCCCACAAAGGCAACCTTAAAATCTGTATAATCTTAGAGACCTCTGTTGTCTGATGCATTAGGGGACCTAGTCATACACATCACAGGGATAACTTCTGCTGCTAGAGTAGCTTCACAGACATTAGCATGAAACAGATTAGCAGGAGTGTACAGAAACAGATAATTTACTACTAATTACCTTTTAAAATTTATACTCATTGACTAATTGATGGTCTCGTCTTTGAACACAAAGAAACTCTGAAGACATTGATCACAGCTGCATCATTTCTTCAAAGAGGGAAGGATGCTGTCTGAAATAAAATCAAAATATCATTTCTTCATGTGCCATATTTAACAAGAAATTGTGACCCATGGAACACACCACAGACTTTAACCTACCTTGGCTTTGTGATCATTAAATTTTTCTGTTCAAGCAAAGCCAGTTTGCTCTGTAAAGGTGTGTTATTTTGTTATTCACACTGCCAAAACGCCAGCATTTTGCTGTCAGTGGTGAATTGCTGTTGTGTTAACAATTGCAATGACTGTACAATTGCAATAATTGTATCTCAATACAATTGCAGTTGTATTCTGGCTGTGCCCACTGAGGCCAGGGATGCTTCAGTGACTGACAGCTGTCCAGCTTCTGTCTGCTCTGCCGGTGAAAGCCTTACGCTGCTGTAACATACACTGAGGGGAAGCAGCACATGTGGCTGGAACTATGGCTGAGAAGAGCTAGCCATGATCTGCAAAGGAGAGAGCTTCTCTGTACTGTTGCAAAAAGAAAAGCTCGTCAAGAGAAGGCAATTCTATTTCTTTGCTGTGCTAAATCTTTAAAGCATAGCAGCTGTCCTGAAGCCTAAGCCAGGTCTCTCACTTACTTGTCTGGCTCTTGGCAGCAAAACTAGGTGGCAAATTGTCCATTTCTGTAGAAGGGGGGCTGATGTTAAACAGTAACTTTAACGTGCTAAATACTTTCTGGTAAATTATGTTCGTTTACAGCATGTTTTTACTTTATGTGTTGGCTGGTCAGCAGGAGTTGATGGACCGAGAATGTTAGGCAAAAGCTATTAAGACAGTGAGCCTTCATTCAAGGCCAGAAAGGACAATTCACCTCCTGGTCAAGAGCTCTGCAGGTGACCTGGACTGTTTATTTGAGATTTTTGGCATCCCAGAAGCAGTTTTTAACCACATAAGAACTTGATGTATTGTAGAAAGAAGCTGAACTACAAGGAGGAGGTTGCTGGGATTCAGCATAATGCAGTTTCCTCACAGTCTGGCTGTGGTATTATCCAAACCTCAGGACTGAGCTTTCGACCGCATGCCACATGTCCTGTCTGCTGCTGCTCTAGGCTCAAAAATACACAATGGTACAGTAAAGTGACAGCAAAGTATTGTCAAAGTCTGCTAAGAAATTGCTGAAGTTGTAATTTCAGTGACAGATGAGTTCAACAGATGTCAATTACTTTCAAAAAAAAGTAAAATTTTCAACCCAGAGGATAGAATAAGTTTTAAGCAGGAAAAGATACACACGTATTTAATAGGGGAGAGAGATTATGAATTGTAATACCTTATAAGCAAATACAACCTCTGTTTACTTGAAAAGAAGCTGGGTTAGACAATTAGACACACCAATATATGCTTAAACTTACATATGCAGATGTATACCATAGTGATTTTTTGCTATGTTTTTAGCAATACTTCAGCCCTAATCTTCAATAGTTCTGCTATTTTCAGTGCATATCATAAATTTGCTAAGGCCTCAGAGCATAAAGCTCAGGGTGCTAATGTAAGACCAAATTATTCAGCTATGCTTTTGACGTGGTAGCGTGACTGGTATGGCTTGGTATGTTCTCACTTCCTACTCTTCCAAGCTTGAAGTTCTCTTTGACTGAATCTGTCCACCCACAGGAGGACACTTTTGATTGTACTAACCTCCAGTGGCAACCGAAGGGCCATTTCGGTAGATGGAATGTAGTCAGTCAATTCCTTCTTGACTTCATATAATATTATACATTTAATTGGTCTTCCACAATATTGACTGTCTCACAAACATAGAAAGGACTGAGTCCTCTGATTCTGGATTGCTTGGTAAACTGGGGACATTACCAACATGTTAATACAGTCAAGTGTATATATCTAGAAGCAAATCCCATAGGATTACTTGGTGAAAAGCTTTTACTCTGAAAAAGGATTAGGGGTCATAGCAGGCAAACAATGTATTAGAACTTCCAGTGTGATGTGGTGTGGGAAGACCTTTTCAGACTTACGAATTTATAATCAGATACCACAGGAGCACGTGGTGATTTTCATTTCTGTGTATGTCATGGATGACACTGACACTACATGACTGCCTAAACTCTGATTTTCATGTCCCCTTTAAAGAATTTTGAGAAAATGGTTTGGTGTTAGGAGGTCCTTTCTGTTCTCTTGATAGAGAGATCTGTGTATCCTTATGATGGTCATATAGATACAGGCTGCTTTCCATAAAGGGAAAGAATTTTTCTACCTCTCCAAATTACCTAAATCCTTTGATAAAAGAGGAAGCAGAAGATAAATAATTTTCTGTGTCAAAAACATCAGTAGGATTTTATTTTTGGCATTTTTTTCTGCCCAGATGTAGATGTTGTGACTATTTCTGTAGCGAGAGAAATGCATCATTTTGCACGGGATGGTTGGCTCAAGCTGCCTCCAAGCCAAAGGAGAGGTTGTCCACTGGCTATCACAGGGCAGGACTGTACTCCAGTCCTGACACAGAGAACTATAATGAAAAGTGACAAATGTAAGTTCCCCTGCCCATTCCTTAACTTACTGTGCAGTCTGATAATGACCGCTTACTTGGAAAAAAACATATATTCCAGCACAGGAGGAAAACTGGCCACTCCTATGTTTGCACACACCCATGCAGGTGCACATTTGGCATAGGCATTGCCCAGTGCAATGCTGATGTTCGCTGCTGCTCTTCAGCAGTTCTATCCAGTGCATGTAATGTTTGCTTGCCTATTCCATTTTTTTCTTGTATCTTCTGGTTGTGGGATGATTTTCTCACTTCATCAAAGCTGATTACACTGGAATAGAAACCCAGGAAAGCAGTCCTCAACTTCTTGAAAATCAGGACTAAAAAAAACAGAGGCATGGATTTGGCACTGGGTAGACAGATGAGTTCATTTTATTCTTAAGATCATGGTAGGAATGTTTCCCTGTAGGCCACACTGTGAGACTGTCACAAGAAAGCATAATTTCTACAGCAGGTGCAGGACCTGACTTCAGTTAGTAAACTAGAACATTACGTAAAGAAAATGTATCAAAGTTAATTCCTGATAGAGTTTTGTCCAGTCGGGTGAGAACAACATCAACTGCTCAAAATACACAAAAAATGTACGAAATACTAAAAAGGGTGTTTAAACATTACCTTTTACTCAGCCACATGGTGTTTATCCTTCTGCTGTAGGACACTCACACAGTAAACCAATTACTTGTTAATACCTTTGCATTCAGAAAAAGAGCCAAACATTTCCTTATGCCATGTTGAGTTCAGCCTATGAGAACAAGCCCAATGCTATTGAGATTTTTCAATCTGTGTTTAGCTCTCTGATGAGACAGCCTGTTCTCTAGAGGTGTGGTGGTACTATGAGTATCTTGCAGCTCTGGAAAGCGTTGTTGTTTTCTTAAGATCAGAAGATTGACAGGAAAAAGTTATTGACCCTGCCTCAGATTAGAAATCACACGTGTGGGAGCTAATATTGTTCTAAATTTGGGGTGAAGTAGAGAATTCAAGGCTAGAACTGTTAATACGCACTTACATTTCATGCACGGTTCAATCAAGAAATGCTGCTTCCGATGGGCAAAATGGTGAAAATAATCTCTAGGAGGACCTGTGACAAGGGAAGTGGCTAGATAATCAGATTCTCCCAAAGTCAGGCCAGAAAAAGAAAGCATAGTAGGGCCTAAAGAGCAGGAGGCTAAAGATGATTACAAATTCCTGTGCTTGAAAGAGAGGAACAGCCCTTAGAAGCAAACATGGAATGAGACCAAGATGTGGACAGGGATTGCCTATCTGACAATGTTTGCTGGGCTACTTACTCATATCCCTGGGTATATAATTAAGTGCCTATAAGCCTATCAGTCTAAAATAATAATTGATCCAGACCTAACATGAGTCTCATTTCTGTGTGTTGCTAATAGAAAAATGATGGCCCTTATTGAATAGCATTGATTGTTGACATTTTTGCTTCACAATGTGCTTTGCTTTAGCTTTCATTTCTATGGCATCCTCCATTCAAAGAACTCCAAATACTTCACAAACGCTAATTTAACCTCCTGACTTCACTGTGTGGAAGGTAGGTATTATCACCCCCAGCAACTGCCTTCTCCACATTACTGGCACTGCTGGGGACCTTCTATAATATGCTGTTTGTGGTGCTAGAGACCCAAGGAGCAAAATCTGTAACAGGCTATTTTTGTTCAATGAGAAACAATTCTGCTAGTAAATGTCTAAGCGGAAAGTTTAAAAATGGACAGGAAAAAGCAGCTCAGTGAAAAAAGTAATTAAAAAAAGGCACAGCAAGGATGTCATATAGACAATACATATGCCATGTTATACTCCATTTACAGTTTGGTGTACAAACAGTATGAATAAGCACATGGATGCATATGTGTGGCTTTCAGCTGTGTAAGTGGCAGTTAATGAGCCTTATGGCTGTAATTAACAGCGGAGAATATGGAATTTAATCCTTTTGCCTCCTTTTTTTCTATTTACGGTGTCAGACCTGACAGATGAGGGCAGAACACTCAGCATTTGTGGGTGTTTTGTCTTGAGGAATTTAAGTGGGACTGTCGTAGAGGGAGGCAAACCCACTGCATAATGCTAACGTATTTATATGTCTTTTCAATAATTCATGATATGCATCTATGTCTATTTAGTAAGCATTCATAGGAATAAGCAGCCTTTTCTGTATGTCGGTATTAATACTGCTTTTTACTTACACTGAATTTCACTTTAATTATAAAACTATTCAATAGCTACTCACAAAAAAGAGAGAAGGTACATACCATTCTTTCAAACCTGGAATGTATGCACTTTATGTACATCAATAGTAGTATCATTGTTAAAGAAATTAATTTTTTTATAGGGATGAACTGTTCTTTCTCTTTCAAGGCTCGTGTTGGAGGGTTCATTGAATCCATAGTGAAAGTCTGATATGCAGAATGCTTGATAGTAATTCTGATCTCTGACAATGACTTTGGAATAAATGTAATGAAGTGGAATAACTCATTTAGACTGCATCTTGTCAACATCATTATTAATTTAAAACATCCTTTTCTGAAGATTAAAGGTAGGTGTTGATGATGTGCATTGGCAAACAAAGAACTGAGCAGAATAGTGGGGCTAGATTTCCAAACTGCTGCCACCCTTTCATGCCACTCCTGTCTCATCAAGGATCAGGAAACCTACCAGGATCATCCCACAAGTGTTTCTATTGGCATAAAAACAACATATGGATGCCCCGCTGTTTCTTTCCTGCCCTTGGGTACGAAAGATGGATGACCTCAGCCACGAATGACAATAATGGGGACAGTGCAGACCTTCATCATAGTTTTTCTAACCTCTATCAGGCACCAAAGAGAATTTTAGTGGTGACTGCAATGCATCAAACATACCATAGCTCATCTATATTGACTCTAGGCCTAAATTATGTGGTAAACCTTTATTTAAAATGCCAAAGCAGTTTGTAGAGCTAATTCAAATGGTTAGAGATTACCACAGCATTTAGACTGGATGATATGAGACAATGCGAGAATACCCCTAGGTACTGTGATTTTCAGTGTGTTCTTTACTGCACTCAGACATCTTTGAAATGTTATTCAACTGTCTCAAAAAATTCTGAAGGAAGAAAAAGAACTTTGCTCCTGTATCATTGGCTCTCAAACTGGGAAAAACAGAACCAGAACTCTTCAAGCTTATTTTTCTCTTGTGCGCTGGCAGTAAAAGATCATGAGGTAACACCCAAATAAATCAAATGCAGGCAGTCTTGCCCATGCATCCCTCGCACACTTACAATTCTCTGCACTAGTTACCTTAAAGTGTTTGTGTCTGATTGCCTTGTTTTACAATTCAGCCACACTCTAGCCCAGGATTCCTGTAGAAAGTTTTCATATAGATGCTTTAGGAGAGCATGGAATGTAAGAAGAGGGTATATAAAAGTACAGAATATAAAATGTTAAAATTTGACAGATTTTCTGTATAGGTTTGATGCAGATGTAAGAGAAGAACCTGGGTCTTGCAGGCTTCATTCAGAATCAATGGTCTGAATCACAAGTGTAAGACCTCGCACAAAGGCTCTGTAAGAATGACGTGATTCTTCTGAGACAGGGCAAGGTTAAGGAAGACAGAAGTCTTCATGAAAATCGAGCATATTCTCTAGACAATCCCAAATCCCCCACAAATGCAGGAATCTGAAGAACCCAAATACAGTAATGTGTTTTTATTATTATTATTGCACTTTCCTCATTTGCGTTGCTGTAGAGTTTTGTCAAAACTTTCAGAAACTTCTCTATTCATGGGTTTGAAAGTCAGGTTTAATTATAACCATTGCTGACAATCCTGACTCACAAAGCTATAAACAAATAAAAATTCTTTCTGAAACTCACTAAGCCATCTTTAAGTTTTCCACTGAAGCTTGCTGACTTTGAACAATTGGATGAGGTGGATTTTTCATGACCTCTAAATGCTGCAAGTCCATAAACTTTGTTCTGGCTAACATTCAATCCACAGCAACAAGAAACTTCTTTTGTTATTTTAGGGGAAAAGTATATAGCTGAGATGTTTGTTCAAGTCCATATGCTTAGTATAGCTAAGCATTTCTTCTCCATGTAACACACATAGCAAATAAAGAATTAGACAATATTTTTTAGTGGCTTTGGATATATTCCAATTTGGATCATTATATTTCTGTTTTCTCAAAAGGGCAATACTAAATTACAAAAATTCACATCAAAGAGAAAGTAAAATACAGTATTCTTAAAACAATAATAAAAACTGCAGTGAACCTGCTTAAAGCATCCACTTGAGGGACAAGTGGAAAACCAGCTACTTAACACTTAATGATCTAAAAAAGTTGAGTCATACTCAGCTTGAAATCAGTTGAGGATACTTTAAGGGTAGTTTCTGGAGAGGATGTTACCTAAGTAAGTAATACTATCATGGTTCTTTTACAGCATATGTCACATGTAAATATTGTCTTGAAAAGAGTAAACAATGTGAAATTTTCTTCGAAAAAATAATCACTGCGGGAAAAAAAGGTGGGGGGGGTGGTAGGGAAATGCAAAGGAGCTAGACACTTGTAACTGGAGAAGCACAAGATCATTACAGAAACGGTGCTCTCCAGTTCTCACTCAGAAGGGTGATGTCCTTGTCTTTGGCTGTTTGTATATTTTATAACATTCTTCAAAGTTACAAGTGGTGTTAGTTCTCATTTACACTCCCGTCATCATTACAGCAGGGTACATTGCTCTGGCAATGTTACAGGTTCAAAGAGATAGAGATATAGCTCTAGGAATGTGAATCATTTTGTTTGTGGCCATCTATCTGCTTTTTAGCTAAGAAGTGGCAATTCTGAGATAAATCCATCTTATCTTAAAATAGATATTTTCATAAAGATCAGATGACTCCTGCTTATTTCTCTCATTTGACAACAAAAGAAAGCCAGGTAACGAGCTCACACACGAATATCCATGATGTGGACATCTAAAGTGACCTGAGATGAATCCTAGTACCAGCTTCACTAATACAATGAAAGCTCTGGGGCCTTTACTTCCCTGTTAACACTGCTATTATCCCTGAATGAATTATGAGAAGCAGAGACAATGAGATAGGCCACTAGACAAGTATTAGCTCTGGAAACCACATAACATGCTGGAACCTCTCCAGAGTCTTCGTATGCTTCTGTCAGGGATTTCAAGTGTGTAGCAAGCTCCTTATATATAGCTGACAATTTCAAAGGCTGCTGAAGTGCAGGATGAACACCTGGTCTTCAGCAATAATAAAGGCTCCAGGCTGTATCAAAGATCTCAACACCTGAGACTTGCTGAAGTACTGAAAATATTTCAGATCATCCTTCTTTGTAGTCCTCTTTTAAAAGGAAAAAACATTTTAGAGGGGGTGACATTAGAGCTCTCCATGAATTCTGAGTAAAGGGGCCTTAATATTCTTTCGTGAATTTGAGTGGGAGAGGTGGGGAAAGAGAAGAGAAAGGAAATTCCCTCTGTTTCACAGACGCAGATGGAGAAGGAACAGGACATCTGCTCCTCAAGCGGGCTGCCGTAGTGGCTGTTTCCCTGGAAGAGACCATCAGGAGGATTTCTGACCTATTTGTGCCATGTCCTTTTATCTCCTGCTACTTACATGACCCAGTAATACTAGAGTAGGG